>NC_056734.1:522772937-522857937 GCF_019279795.1 Protopterus annectens | reverse complement strand
CAAAAGTGGGTCTGCTTCTTTGGCAATTGCAGTCAAATAGAAGCAAAAACATAGTCATATTTCTTCTCTTGTCTCACTCACTTTTGACAGGAGTGATTTATTGGGCTTAGCTCAGGGTTTAGCTCAAGCTCTTGGCCTTTTGAAGTTTAGCTGTTTCTGGTAAAAGAAAAAGGAGATTTTTTTGAACCTGAAAATGATTGTGAAGGGGCAGATACAATTTTGTCTCCATAGATTTCTGATTCATATTCTGAGGATGGCATGGTTTTTGCCAGACCTTTTGAAGGATTCTCTTTTTCTGAAACTAGTTCCAGAGTGAGTCAGTTGTTACAGTAGGGACCTAATGATATTTCACAGTACCTGAGGAAATATTATGATTTATTACAAACAGAATTTCCAGAACCTATACCAGTTCCTCCTGTTCTTTCATCACTGGAGGATGTTTTTGTCACAGCTTATAACTTAGTTGGCAGGCAGCCTGTTGTCCCCAAGAAAGCAAGTAGGTTAAAGTTCCTCATTATTATAAACTTTTCAGCATTCATACCAGATCAGACCCAGCAACTATTGCTTCAGTGAATCCAGCTGCTGCTAAAAGTTAGGTTAATACCAATCTCTTTCCTTCTGTCAAGAATGGGGAAGCTTTTGATGGATTTGGAAAAATGGGCATTCGTCTCCAGCACTTGTTTATACAATTCTCAGTTGTCAAGCTCATATGTTAAAGTTTATGCTTGCCTCCTGTGAGAATATGAGGAATATTATATGTTTCCTCTTCTGAGGAAAAAATCCTGCTATGTGTAATTTGATTACCTTTCTGTTTCAAGTCACTACTCACTGTTTTAAATGTGTTTATGAGTCTGATGATGCCACTCCTAGGGCTGCTGCCACTGGAACCGTTATAAGGGGGGTGCTTGGTTACATTCTAAACAATTTTCTGAATATGTCAAAATTTTTTTTTTTTAATTTTAATTAGATAGAGAATGTTTTGGACCATCTACTCCTGAGGTCCTTAAAATGTGTGATGAAGAGAGGTAAGTTTGCTACTCTTACAGCCTGCTTTAAAGAGCAAAACAAACAGACTCTGCAAACTGCTGTTGAGTAAAGGTTTAAAAGCAATGGCATGTGAGTTACAAAATGAAAGTAGGAACCCTGCAGAAAAAAAGAACAGTCTAATTCATCTTATTATTTACAAGAGTCCCTCCCTGCCAGCAAACCTATAATCCTTCCAAAAAAATCTGAACCTCCATTTCTCTAATTGACAACAGATCAGACAGATGGGTTCTGAAAGTAATCTGTCTTGGTTACAGATGGCAGTGGGAGTCTCTCTGTCCTTTTTGAGAGATTTATACCCCATCCACCAGATCAAACTCCTCTGTATCCTCCTATCTTTCAGCATCTACTGTCTCAGTTAGTGATATAAATGGTCTCTACTCCTTAATAAGGAAAAAAAAATATTCAAAAATGTTTCTGTTGCCAAAGAATGAGAATTCTTGGAAACCAGTTCTGGATCTTCCCTTCTCAACTTGTTTGTGATAGCTCAGAAGTTCGAAAGTTTTTCACTTCACAACTTGTTACCCCTGAATCCCCCATTTGAGTTTCCTGGTGACCTTAGATTTAAAAGAAGTATACAGTGACGCTCCTATATACTCCTATACACCCAGATTTGAGATGGTCCTTAAAGTTTTTTGTGTTAGGATAACATTATCAGTTCTCTGCATTACCCATTGTCTGTCTAGTGTGCCAAGGCTAGTCACACAAAGTGCTTAGTTTCTATTGTAGACTGCAAGATATTGACACTTGTCCATATTTAGACACTTACTTATCTTAGCAGTGTCTTTTTCAAAGTGTCAGGAGTCTCTCATTGAGTAAGGGATCTCCTACACGGACTGGAGTTCCAGAGGAGCATACAAAACTCTTGTTTGACTCCTTACATGATTAATTTTCAGATGTCTCTCCTGGACACCTCAGTTCAAAGAGTTTTTCTTTCACAGGAAAAAAAAATGAAATCTGTATCTAGATCTATTCCTGAGCTTTTCCACTCAGGCCATTGTCTTAGCTAGGGAATTTTTCAGCCTTTTGGGTCTCATAGATTCAGTGATTCTCATAATTCCTCTTGTAAGATTCCACATGAGAAAAATCCAGTGGTACCTTAAATCTGTTTTTGGGGTTTGTGAAAAATAATTTTTTTTGGTAGTGACACCAAATTTTCAGACTCCATATATCCCTTCTCCCTCCTAGTTCCAACATAGTCACAATAGAAGTCTTGGACTTTACTTGGTGAGCACTTTCAAAGGGGATAAGAGTCCAGAATCTTTAAAACAAAATAAAGACAAAACACATAAGCATAAAAGAGATGTTGCCACTTATGAATGCTCTCAAGTCTCTCAATCATTTATGATCTTGAGAACCACTTCAAGTGTTTCCAGACAACACCACAGTGATCTCATATATAAACAAGCAAGAAGGAATCAACTCTTACCTTCTTTGGAGACTAGCCATGGTAGTCTGACATATAGCTTTTCAGCACAATCTACAAGCATCTTACAAGCCATGTGGCAGACAAGTTGAGCAGGACCAGGACAGATCCCCATGAATGGAAATTGAATCAGGTGGTCTTCAAAGAATTGATCAAATAGTGGAGAAGACCTTAAATTGATCTTTTTGCCTCCACACATAACAATCAGTTATAATATTTTTTGCATATTACACAAATTGTTTTAACCAGTGAGTTTTTATATGGGAATTTATTTTGAGTTTTTCTAAGTACATAAAAATCCTTGTTCACATAGTATATACTATTTAATGACAGTTTTTTAAATGTATATGAATTTTTATTTGTATATAAGTTTTCAGCTGATTCTCTAGGTCATGTGGTCATGATTTTCATTTGATCCTCTTGGTTATGTGATTACAATAAACTATTTAAATGTAGCTTTGATTGTTTCTGATTAGATTCTGATGAATTTCTGTATTGAGAGAACAAAAGTGTTTAATCCATTAAAGGCATGTGTAACAGATCCACAGACATGTGTTTTTCTCAGATCTAAATGTACATAATAATAATAACTTAACTGGATTAACTTAACTTAATAACTGGATGTCATTTCACTCTCCTGACATCATTACCTTCACAGAAACATGGTTAAACCCTCAATAACTTAGATAAAGACTTTCTCTTCCCCAGGGTAAAATACACTGCATCTTGACTGCCAAAATAAAAAGGTGGTGGTGTGGCTATTGTCTATGCTATCTTACACTCACATTGCTTGACAAAATGACTCCATATTTTTCACCTGCTGAACTCCTAATTGCCAATCTTAAAATTAATA
The DNA here is from genome assembly GCF_019279795.1 of Protopterus annectens. Taxonomy (NCBI): domain Eukaryota; kingdom Metazoa; phylum Chordata; order Ceratodontiformes; family Protopteridae; genus Protopterus; species Protopterus annectens. Next base: position 522,854,614 of record NC_056734.1, on the reverse strand, counting down.
ATCATAGTAAAATCACTGTTTTTGCCATCTATAGACCCCCTGGTGATAGAACACATCGTCTCTTGGCTTGCTCAACACATACATAATGAATCTATCCTTCTAGGGGAATGTCAACATACATTGTTTGCCTCTCTGCTCTCCTCACTCCACTCTAAGTTTCAACTTGCATGGTTTCACCCAACTAATCTCTACTCCCACCCATACTAATAAGGCGTACAACTCCAGTTCACTTATTGACCTGATACTAGTCTCAGACCCCCATAAATATCATAACCCCAAAACTCTGCCTGACTCCCTCAGTGATCCCGCTCCAGTACAAGTTCTTAGATTATCTGCTCATTCCCCCAGACCACAGAGATACACAGAATGTCTCATATTATCAGACTTTGATCCAAATATCTTTAATAGTCTCCTCTCCAAAGTAAATTGGACTTCTCTGTTTCTCCTCCCTCTAGATGATGCCATTAACTATTTTAACACTACTTTCCTAAATATACTTAACTCACCGGCATCTCTGTGGACAGTGCATGTCAAAACCAATATATCCCCCTGGTTAAGTAATGCCACCCACTCCTTGGTGAAAGCTAGAGATAGAATGTAGAAAACCTGGGTGCAAACTAATCTCCCCATTCACCTGTAAAAATATAAAGAACCCCACTAAAAAGCAAGTCAGTAAAGACAAAAAGGACTTCTATAATAATCCATCTAGCTCCCTTAAATCTAATCCCAAGAAATTCTGGCATGTAATGCTCCATCCCAGTAACCCCTCATCTCCCAATCCCTTCCCTTCAAACATACCCCTTGAAACTGCATCAAACTTCAACTCCTACTTCATAGAATCCATCAGTAAGTTGTTAGGTTCTATCCCCCCCAATTCTAACACTACCACTCCCCCAGATCCCCCTCTAGCCAAAATTCTACTAGCACCTTCTGCCATACCTCTCAACCTCTTAATGCAAGAAATCTGGACAAAGCCTAAAATTTTGGGGGGACAAAGGCTTAAAAATAGGGGCAGATTTTAAATATTGTTCTTACAAAGTTAGAAAGTTGCTAGAATGACAGGTTTTGAATTAGCTTGCATTTCCCAAATGATATAAAGTCTGCAACACAAATGAATGTCATTATTTAGTGACTTCAATCCTCAGGGATTTGCCAGAAAACCACAGAACAGACTAAAAATATGAGGCAAATATCTGGACATTCTGTGAAAATCTGTACAGGTGAGAGGTATGACCTTCTCCTTTAAACCAATACCTACCAGCTATATTAAATCTTTACTTCATAAAATAAAAACCAAGTGTATGAAAAAAGCACAGACTGGCTGAAAAATAATTCCCTTTACTTCGAATAAATTAAAATAATACAAACAAAAGCAAATATTCAAGTGAGATCAAGTAAGGTCAGCGCTTTCGTTTGGCGGTTGCCAAACTTTTTCAAACACGTAAAACATCACTTCCTGTTGGTTAAATACTCCAATTTAGTGATGTAATCCATTCTTTAACTGCGGAACCTTAAAGAAACAATATATCCTAAATAATATAACAAATAACCAAATAAACATAGCATTTTATAGATCAACTGCTAACATCTATCAACACATAATACACTGTCGCTTCTGTAAATAAAAAACCCTGAAACCATACATGAAATCATCAGAAAATGAACCATGTAAAACTTCCTATATACATATTAATATAGTAAAAACTTTAAAAGTTAAATTATGTTAAATATGACTTTTAAATAACATTGAATTACTTTTCACCAAAAACCTACAACAACTCGATAGTCTCCGTTACACGTGCATCTTGAGCACACCTTTTGTCAACAGGTAAGTATGATCAACCTACATATAATTATTCACATGTAACGGTGACTATAAAAATAAGAAACCTGGTATCGTATTAATTCCTATAAAGATAGCAATTCCAAAATTAGTGCGATGTAGCCAGATGGCAAACCAAACCTATAAGTAAACTAGTAAATGTGTGTTTAAGGGGGTGTATTGAAAAGAAAGGGGATGTTTTAAAAATATATATATATTTTATTTTCTTAAAATATATTTTATTTTATTTTATGAAAGGAAACCTTTTAAACACCCAAAATGAGGGTGTAATAATTAAATACTATGTGTAGTGTGTGTAATGTTAGTAAACTTGAACTTAATGAAATCTAAACTTGACATGATATTGTTGTAAATAATGTTTTTATTTTAAAGTATTATTTTTAATATTTTAAATATTATTATTAAAAATATTATTAAAAATAAGGTATACAATCACCGTAATAAATAAACTTTTTTCAAAACATATATAATCAATTTGTAAATCTATAGTAACATATGTAAAATTGACAATAATAAATATAATGTCTTCGATAATTAATAATACTTAGAATATAATATAATTAATATGTGATTATATGGTATGTATGAATAATATAAGTGAATATAAAAAATGTATAATTATTTAAAAACTATATGAATGTAAATATAGTATATATTCAACCATTCAAGTACAAAAGGTACTAAATGTTTGATGTATATAAAATATTTGTGTATATATAAAATTATCTACAGTGTGCCTATGAATAAAAATAAAGCACGTATAATAGAACTCAATATAAGTAATAGTAAATACTATATGCTAAAAAAAACACTCTAGAATAAACGTAACTATGCAAAAATGTATTAAAGGTGTGAAATCCTGAGATACGTACTGTCCCTATACCTTATATATATTATGTGTATAATAAGTGTATGTATCCAAAAAGATGACCTGTGAACTAATTATCTCACAAGAGATTTTAATTTTAAAATACTAGCAATAGAAATGGCATTATTCAGTCCTGGCCAGTTGTATGCATTAAGTTTTATTTGCCATTGTAATTCTAGTTTTTCTAATAGTGGTTGCCATGCACCACCCCTGGCATCCAAGTTTAAAGCATCTAGAACAACGAATTTAAAAGAATGGGATGCATGAGTAATAACATGTCTAGCTAAAGCATTCATTTCATTACAATCACGTATAGCTCTAATGTGTTCACCCATACGATCTTTCAATTTCCTTTCCGTTTTACCTATGTAAAACGCTGTACATGTACAACATAGGGCACAATATGCTATCTTTTCACTAGTACAACTACCTTTTTTCCTTTATTCGAATCTTTGTACCATTAATTATTAATTCAGTGGTTTCAAACACATAACTGCAATATTTACACCTACCACATTTATACATTCTCCCTTGTTTTGTATTATGTGTATTTTCCAAACATTTTTTCAGATTCATACCCTTTTTATACACTATTGATGGATTATAATTACAATGCTGGTGTAAAAATGGATCAGCTATTAAAAGTTGCCATTTTTTTGTAAGTATCTTATTAATGGAACCACTGTCAGAATTAAAGGTAGTAATGAAACTTCTAGTGAAGTTTTTTTACTTCACTAGTAGTTTGAATGTTAATAACATTGTACATAGAATTAATTGAGCCAGAGGTATTCAATTGTATATTCATATCTTCCATTATACTAGCCTCTATAGAATCTGTAATTGTATTGTTCATTTGATTCAATAGAGGTTTAAAATATAAATTGTCACATTTAGTTATTATTTCTACCATAACATCATTTATCAATCTATTAGGATACCCTCTGTTTTTGAACATTCCACATAGATTCAGACATTCAGATATGAAATCATCCCTATTACTAATCATTCTTGCTGCTCTAACAAATTGGCTTTTTAGAACTGCTCTTTTTTGAGCATAAGGATGGCAACTATCAAAGTGCAAAAAACTATTGCTATAGGTCTTTTTTCGAAATATTTTATATATATATATCTCTTGTTGTTGTAGTCTTTTTCTAGTAAGACATCCAAATAAGCTATTGAATTATTATTAAATGTAGCTGTAAATTTTAAAAAAGAAGTAGTTAAATTAATATAATTTAAAAATTCATCTATCCCTTCTTCATTTCCATTCCATAAAATAAATATATCATCTAAAAAACGTAAGTAAGTCTTACAATGAGTAAAAAATGGGGAATTAAAACTAAATTTCTTTTCCCATACACACATTACTATATTTGTATAGAGGCCATCACATGGAGACCCCATAGCTACACCTTCATTTTGTAAATAGATATTATTATTGAAGAGTATAAAATTATTTTTTAAAATAATATCTATTGATTGATCAAATAAATTAATGCTCTTTTGAATTAAACCCTTTTCCATCAAATATAAATTTACCCAACCCATTCCTTGCTGGTGTGGAATGACAAAATATAAGTCTTTGACATCTTTAGTTAGGAAGATATCCTTTTCATTGTATGTTACAGACCCTATTGTGGACAAAAAAAATCCCAAGAATCTTTTAATAAGTAATTTTCTGCATGCATATATGGTTTCAATTTGTTATCAATTAATTTTGCTATTGGATTGGTGATGGAACCCTGTGCATCAACAATGGGTCTGAAAGGGCTGGTGTTTACATCTTTATGAATTTTTGGGATTCCAAACATAGTTCGAGTCCTTGGATGACTAACGTTCATGTAATTAAATTTGTCAATATTTATATCTCCTTCAATAAACAAATCATGAAGGATCCCTCTAATGCATCTATAAGCTCCATTTATTTCATTATCATTAATGGAGCTCCTTTTATATCTATTACTATTTAATATAGCTTCTATTTTGATGTTATAATCATGGGTGTTAAATATTGTCATACACCCTCCTTTGTCTGGCTTTATAAGTCTAACACTTTTTGTTTCCATTAGTGTCTTTAACATCTAGTTCTCCTCTTTAGTTAAGTTATATTTCTTATTTTTTGTTCCCAAAGAGCAAAGTGCACAAAAGTCTAGTTCACACAATTTTTCAAAAATTTCCAAAATGGGATGCAATGGAGGGTTGTATGAACTAGAAATGTAGAACAGTTTCATTACCTGTTCTGTATTTTGAAATAACAAACTTAAATTTAATTTCCGAACAAAAACTTTAAGGTCAATTATGGAATGCACAATACTCATATTTTTGTTTGGAATGAATGTTTGTCCTCGTGACAACAAGTCACAAATATGATTATCAAAGACATAATCAGAATAATTATATACTATAAAGTCTTTAGTATTGTTTGTATAAATGTCAGGGCAACTTGGTACAGGTGTTGCACACACTAGTGGCCTCTCCACTGGCCTCTGTGATAGTTGTTTAATAATAATATTTAAAATATTAAAAATAATGCTTTAAAATAAAAACATTATTTACAACAATATCATGTCAAGTTTAGATTTCATTAAGTTCAAGTTTACTAACATTACACACATTACACATAGTATTTAATTATTACACCCTCATTTTGGGTGTTTAAAAGGTTTCCTTTCATAAAATAAAATAAAATATATTTTAAGAAAATAAAATATATATATATATTTTTAAAACATCCCCTTTCTTTTCAATACACCCCCTTAAACACACTTTTACTAGTTTACTTATAGGGTTGGTTTGCCATCTGGCTACAGCGCACTAATTTTGGAATTGCTATCTTTATAGGAATTAATACGATACCAGGTTTCTTATTTTTATAGTCACCATTACATCTGAATAATTACATGTAGGGTTGATGATACTTACCTGTTGACAAAAGGTGTACTCAAGATGCACGTGTAACGGAGACTATTTAGGCATCGAGTTGTTGTAGGTTTTTGGTGAAAAGTAATTCAATGTTATTTAAAAGTCTTATTTAACATAATTTAACTTTTAAAGTTTTTACTATATTAATATGTATATAGGAAGTTTTACATGGTTCATTTTCTGATGATTTCATGTATGATTTGAGGGTTGTTTTTTATTGACAGAAGTGACAGTGTATTATGTGTTGATAGATGTTAACAGTTGATCTATAAAATGCTATGTTTATTTGGTTATTTGTTATATTATTTAGGATATATTGTTTCTTTAAGGTTCCACAGTTAAAGAATGGATTACATCACTAAATTGGAGTATTTAACCAACAGGAAGTGATGTTTTACATGTTTGAAAATGTTTGGCAACCGCCAAACGAAAGCGCTTACCTTACTTGATCTCACTTGGATATTTGCTTTTGTTTGTATTATTTTAATTTTTATTTTAATTTATTCGAAGTAAAGGGAATTATTTTTCAGCCAGTCTGTGTTTTTTCGTACACTTGGTTTTTTGGTTTCGTTTGTGCTCTTATTGTCTTGGTATTTCAAGTTCCATGGATTTGGCTGAGACGGAGTCCGAAACTGGATCAGATAATATGCTTGGCAGCTTAACACAATTAATTCAAAAACTAACTGACAGGCTTGACCGGCTAGAACAACGTAACCTGTCTCAATGTTCTAATCTTTCACTCCATTCTAACCCGTTCATGGACATAAACGGGTCGAACACTGGGGAACCTGATGTTAGGGCTTCTACTTCACCTGTTATGCCCTTGGATCAAACAGATACAGGCACGGATGAACGGTCATCCAGAACAGCGGTTACTACTACACTAAGAAATAATGATTTTTCTTCCTGGTTAAATAAAGACAGTGTTTTTTTTACCTACAACGAACTCCAATTCAGGTATGCCTAAAACTTACCATGACAAATTGACTGAATTAGATCATATTCTGTTAAAAATAAAGAAATTACAAATGGACAACAACTACTTTTTGGAATGCATAAAGAACAATATAGTTCCAAAAGGTTTACGTGTATGGCGATTCTGTACTGGTCTTACAGCTAATTCATCCTTGCGTATTGATTTAATTAAACTTTTTGACAAGTTTGGTATGGATTACATGAATTTAGTCATCAGTGACAACAAGAAGACAATTGAATTTTTATCAAAGAAAGCTAATGTACTTGATTCAGCAGTAAAAAATGACTTAGCTTTTCCAGTAAAGATTTTGATTATCAACGTATATTTAAATCTATTGAAGAAAAAATGAAGTTAATTAAAGAAAGGAAGCTTAAAAAATTAGACAGAGCATAAATGCTTATGGACAGGGCATGGCTTACCCCCCACCCCCTACATCTCACCAATGGGATTTCAAGTTGATGTCTCATGATGCTAGAAATGAGACAAACAGTAATATCAGTACGAGTATGGAGCATGTGGAAATTGAAGAAAATTATGATTTTTTTAGAAACAGATTCTTTTCCTCCACTTCAGAGGTCGGAAAGGTTACAGCAACGTCAGCAAACAGTGCAACAACAAAATCAAAGGAGAAATTGGGGGCCATAGAACCAATTTCATGCTTGGGGGACTTTTTCAAGGGGAAGGAACAACTATCACAGAGGCCAGTGGAGAGGCCACAAGTGTGTGCAACACCTGTACCAAGTTGCCCTGACATTTATACAAACAATACTAAAGACTTTATAGTATATAATTATTCTGATTATGTCTTTGATAATCGTATTTGTGACTTGTGCATTCCATAATTGACCTTAAAGTTTTTGTTCGGAAATTAAATTTAAGTTTGTTATTTCAAAATACAGAACAGGTAATGAAACCGTTCTACATTTCTAGTTCATACAACCCTCCATTGCATCCCACTTTGGAAAATTTTGAAAAATTGTGTGAACTAGACTTTCGTGCACTTGACTCTTCGGGAACAAAAAATAAGAAATATAACTTAACTAAAGAGGAGAACGAGATGTTAAAGACACTAATGGAAACAAAAAGTGTTAGACTTATAAAGCCAGACAAAGGAGGGGGTACGACAATATTTAACACCCATGATTATAACATCAAAATAGAAGCTATATTAAATAGTAATACATATAAAAGGAGCTCCATTAATGAAATAAATGGAGCTTATAGATGCATTAGAGGGATCCTTCATGATTTGTTTATTGAAGGGGATATAAATATTGATGAATTTAATTACATGAACGTTAGTCATCCAAGGACACCAACTATGTTTGGAGTCCCAAAAATTCATAAAGATGTAAACACACCCCCTTTCAGACCCATTGTAAACGCACAGGGTTCCATCACCAATCCAATAGCAAAATTCATTGATAACAAATTTAAACCATATATATATATATATATATATATATATATATATATATATATATGCAGAAAATTACTTATTAAAAGATTCTTGGGATTTTTTGTCCAAAACAGGGTCTGTAACATACAATGAAAAGGATATCTTCCTAACTATAGACATCAAAGACTTATATTCTGTCATTCCACACCAGCAAGGACTGGGTAAATTTATATTTGATGGAAAAGGGTTTAATTCAAAACAGCATTAATTTATTTGATCAATTAATAGATATTATTTTAAAAAATAACTTTATACTCTTCCATAATAATATATATTTATAAAATGAAGGTGTAGCTATGGGGTCTCCATGTGGAGGACTCTATGCAATTATAGTAATGTGTGTATGGGAAAAAAAATTTAGTTTTAATTCCCCATTTTTTACTCATTGTAAGACTTACTTACGTTTTTTAGATGATATATTTATTTTATGGAATGGAAATGAAGAAGGGATAGATGAATTTTTAAATTATATTAATTTAACTACTTCCTTTTTAAAATTTACAGCTACATTTAATAATAATTCAATAGCTTATTTGGATATCTTACTAGAAAAAGACTACAACAACAAGAGATATATATCAAAAATATTTCGAAAAAAGACCTATAGCAATAGTTTTTTGCACTTTGATAGTTGCCATCCTTATGCTCAAAAAAGAGCAGTTCTAAAAGGCCAATTTGTTAGAGCAGCAAGAATGATTAGTAATAGGGATGATTTCATATCTGAATGTCTGAATCTATGTGGAATGTTCAAAAACAGAGGGTATCCTAATAGATTGATAAATGATGTTATGGTGGAAATAATAACTAAACGTGACAATTTATATTTTAAACCTCTATTGAATCAAATGAACAATACAATTACAGATTCTATAGAGGCTAGTATAATGGAAGATATGAATATACAATTGAATACCTCTGACTCGATTAATTCTATGTACAATGTTATTAACATTCAAACTACTAGTGAAGTAAAAAACTTCACTAGAAGTTTCATTACTACCTTTAATTCTGACAGTGGTTCCATTAATAAGATACTTACAAAAAATTGGCAACTTTTAATAGCTGATCCATTTTTACACCAGCATTTTAATTATAATCCATCAATAGTGTATAAAAAGGGTATGAATCTGAAAAAATGTTTGGAAAATACACATAATACAAAACAAGGGAGAATGTATAAATGTGGTAGGTATAAATATTGCAGTTATGTGTTTGAAACCACTGAATTAATAATTAATGGTACAAAGATTCGAATAAAGGAAAAAGATAGTTGTACTAGTGAAAAGATAGTATATTGTACCCTATGTTGTACATGTACGGCGTTTTACGTAGGTAAAACGGAAAGGAAATTGAAAGATCGTATGGGTGAACACATTAGAGCTATACGTGATTGTAATGAAATGAATGCTTTAGCTAGACATGTTATTACTCATGCATCCCATTCTTTTAAATTCGTTGTTCTAGATGCTTTAAACTTGGATGCCAGGGGTGGTGCATGGCAACCACTATTAGAAAAACTAGAATTACAATGGCAAATAAAACTTAATGCACACAATTGGTCAGGACTGAATAATGCCATTTCTATTGCTAGTATTTTAAAATTAAAATATCTTGTGAGATAATTAGTTCACAGGTCATCTTTTTGGATACATACACTTATTATACACATAATATATATAAGGTATAGGGACAGTACGTATCTCAGGATTTCACACCTTTAATACATTTTTGCATAGTTACGTTTATTCTAGAGTGTTTTTTTAGCATATAGTATTTACTATTACTTATACTGAGTTCTATTATACGTGCTTTATTTTTATTCTTAGGCACACTGTTGATAATTTTATATATACACAAATATTTTATATACATCAGGCATTTAGTACTTGTACACCTTTTGTACTTGAATTGTTGTATATATACTATATTTACATTCATATAGTTTTTAAATAATTATACATTTTTTATATTCACTTATATTATTCATACATACCATATAATCACATATTAATTATATTATATTCTAAGTATTATTAATTATTTATCGAAGACATTATATTTATTACTGTCAATTTTACATATGTTACTATAGATTTACAAATTGATTATATATGTTTTGAAAAAAGTTTATTTATTACGGTGGTTGTATACCTTATTTTTTAATAATATTTTTAATAATAATATTTAAAATATTAAAAATAATACTTTAAAATAAAAACATTATTTACAACAATATCATGTCAAGTTTAGATTTCATTAACTTCAAGTTTACTAACATTACACACATTACACATAGTATTTAATTATTACACCCTCATTTTGGGTGTTTAAAAGGTTTCCTTTCATAAAATAAAATATATTTTAATAAAATAAAATATATATATATATTTTTAAAACATCCCCTTTCTTTTCAATACACCCCCTTAAACACACTTTTACTAGTTTAGTTATAGGGTTGGTTTGCCATCGGGCTACATCGCACTAATTTTGGAATTGCTATCTTTATAGGAATTAATACGATACTAGGTTTCTTATTTTTATAGTCACCGTTACATGTGAATAATTATATGTAGGGTTGACGATACTTACCTGTTGACAAAAGGTGTGCTCAAGATGCATGTGTAACGGAGACTATTTAGGCATCGAGTTGTTGTAGGTTTTTGGTGAAAAGTAATTCAATGTTATTTAAAAGTCCTATTTAACATAATTTAACTTTTAAAGTTCTTACTATATTAATATGTAGATAGGAAGTTTTACATGGTTCATTTTCTGATGATTTCATGTATGGTTTGAGGGTTGTTTTTTATTAACAGAAGCGACAGTGTATTATGTGTTGATAGATGTTAACAGTTGATCTATAAAATGCTATGTTTATTTGGTTATTTGTTATATTATTTAGGATATATTGTTTCTTTAAGGTTCTGCAGTTAAAGAATGGATTACATCAATAAACTGGAGTATTTAACCAACAGGAAGTGATGTTTTACGTGTTTTAAAAAGTTTGGCAACCGCCAAACGAAAGCGCTTACCTTATTTGATCTCACTTGGATATTTGCTTTTGTTTGTATTATTTTAATTTATTCGAAGTAAAGGGAATTATTTTTCAGCCAGTCTGTGCTTTTTTCGTACACTTGGTTTTTTGGTTTCATTTGTGCTCTTGTTGTCTTCATAAAATAAAACCCTGCTCTGTATCTGCAGATAATCTACCTCCCCGTTTTCTCCAACTAGCTGCAGACTCTATAGCCCTCCCAGTCTCTATACTAATTAACTGGTCTATCACAGAATCTGTTTCCCTTTATCTGGAAAATTTCTATACACTTCCTATTCACAAAGGAGGAAACTCCATCGAAATCTCCAACTTCAATCCCATTGATATCCTCTCACCTCTCTCAGAAATACTTGAAAAATGCATGTATACACAAGTCATGAAACACTTACTTCAGGAAAATCTGCTTACTCCTACACAACATGGCTTTCGTCTTGAGCATAACACCATTGCTGCCTTACTATCCTTCATCAATACTATTTCTCACGCCTGATGCCATGCTTATTCCTTGATCTCTATAAAAGCATTTGACACCATGTCTCACGTCTTCCTTCTACACAAGCACACTAACCTTAATTCCTCTTCCTCTACTACTGCCTGGTTTTCCAGCTACCTCTCTTACTGACTACATTCAGTAAAACGGCTCTCAACCCTCTCCCCTCCACTCCTCATCAAAATGGGTGTTCCCCAAGGATCTATTCTTGGACCACTACTCTTTAATATCTTTACTAATCTACTCTATACCTCCTGCCCTCAGGTTACTCTCATTCAATATGCTGATGACTCTACTCTCATCACTGTTGCTGATACCCTGTCTGACTTACACTCCATGACTCAGAAATCCTTCATCTCTGAGACCTGGCTTTCCCACAATCAGCTAATTCTGAATGCTAAAAAAAAATATGAAACTCTTACTGTTTCTCCCCAAAAGCCTTAATAACATCAAATCCACCTTTACCATCCTGTCTCTTGATAATACACCCATCTTAGTTGAACCCTACACAAAACTTCTAGGGGTTACAATAAATGACCAACTGAAATTTGAACTGCATGTCAACAGTTATATTAAAACAAACATCAAAAACTTGGTCTCTTATATAGAAATTAAAAGTTTCTATCCAACAAGCCTAAGGTTTCCCTGTCTCATGCCTATCTCCTACCAAGCCTACTGTACAGCTCTCAAATCCTCTTTAACCTCCAAATTGCCCTACTAACTAAATTAGAAAATGCCTATAACAAAGTAGCTAGATTTGCTGCTAATCAAAGCTATAGATCTCATCACTGTCTCTAACACACTTAAACTGGTTGGAACTACCCCATTTGTTTCTCCTCTCCCAGATTCAGATTATCCACTCTATCCTATACCAACCATCTTTCTTCCCTAGTTGACTCCTGTTATCTATTATACCCCTTCTACGTCTCTCAGAAGTTCAGACCAAAACCTATTCCACATCTGTAAACCTAAGAGCAAAATTGGTCAAAACCCATATAGCTACCACCCAGCCATCTCCTGGAACAAACTTCCACTGGAAATTTGATCCCTTAAACAACCACATGTATTCAAATCTACTGCCAAAGACTATCTAAAAAGCCACTGGATATGTTACAGCACTTACCCCCCTTAAATTGTCATCATCTCCTATTTTTAGTACTCTGTCAGCCTTTTGCTGGCTCCTGCCACTGTTAGAGCCATCTATTCTACCTCGTCTTACCTGGTTTATTGCCTCTTACTCCTTCTTATAACTCCCTTACTTATTTTTACCTGCATACTTTCTCTTATTACAACTACCTGGCTGTATCGACAACCATTCTCTTTTCTTTTTCTTTCATTGTTTATATGTTGTATATATAATGCAAATCTATTCACCCTACTTATTTTCTAGATTGTACTTTTCTCATCTCAACTTTGTATATATTTTTAACGTACGTACTGTCAAAGTCTTATTGTTTACATATTTTAGTTGCTGTTTCAAATCTTAAATGTAAATGTTGTGGAGTTTTTCTCCCTGGGTCTCCGCTGAAAAAGGGCTATCAGCTCATCCGAACAAACTCAGTCAACAAATGTAAAATAAATAAATTAATAAAACTTAAATAATTTTCTCCACAGAAGTTGGATTACTGATTTGATAGGCATCGCAAAGGTGTATATAATAAGGAAGTTAAAACATTAACCAAATTGAAGAAATAATAAACTCTTAAACAATAATTATTTATATCACACAGAATATATATATAAATTGTAATTATTTTATATAAATGCATTGGTAGTATAACTTATGTTAAATCCTAACAGCTACACATAAAACATTTCAGCTATTCTGCCTCAATGAAATTATTTCATTTGTTTTGTCCTTCTAATACTAAGTAATTCCGTGGAGTTCTTATGGTTGCCATATGGTCTTGAAAGTGTATAATCCATCCATGCCTCCATCCATCCATATATCCATGTATTTATTTATTTTCTATACTTGTCTTATCTAATATAGGTGTAGGGTGGTGGTGGATGGAGGCTAAAGTGTATCCTGGTATGCAGTGAGCACAAGACAAAATTGATTCCCGGAGAGTATACTAACCCATCACAGTGCCACATACCCGCACCATGCACTCACAACCATAAACAAAAGAGTCAATTCAGCATTTACAATGTATCTTCCAGAATGTCTTTAGGATGAGGGAGCAAGTCAGAAACTCTAGCAGAAGCCCACATGTGCATGGAGAAACTTGGAAACTCTGTATAAACCCACATAAACATGAGGAAGTTTGTAGTATAAACCCACATGAACACAGGGAAGCCTGTAGCATAAATCCTCATGAACATGGGGAAGCATGGAAACTCTGTATAAAAGGTAGCTTAGCCTGGAACCAACCCAGTTATCCAAGCACTATGAAGCAACAATGGTAATTACTGACATCCTTATCATTAACCAGTTTAAGGGAAAAACATAAACCTTACTATAAACAGAATAATACCTTAAACAATAATGTGTAATATAAAATAATTTAATTGACGTAAAAAACAGTTTTAACTGGCCAGATTTCATTGTGCATAATATAACCCATCGGATCATATACATTAAACTACATTTTATGTAAAGCCATTCTACACTTTGTCATGTTTAAACACAGCTTTCTCTGAAACATTATGAGACACCAGTTAATGACTTGCAGGTCACACACCACTATGTGGCTGAAAACTCTTGCTACTGATTGTGATAGTAAAGTAGCATGTGCTGGTGACAACTGCGGGTTCTTTAGGCATATATTTTATGTCATTGGAAAGCTGCACTTTCCACCTTTTTACTCTTAATCATAAAAAATTGTACCATCTACTCTGCTGCTGGACTTCTCTCAGTCTTTTACTTTTTCCAAGCCTTTAACTAACCTGAATAAAAGTGGAATCACTCCTGCATAGTCATATCTTTCATAACTCTCAATTTCTTTGCTTAAGAAAAGTTCAAAATAATTGGTGGAAGCAAAGGCTCAAAATCAGGGACAGTTTTTAAATATTACTCCAATTCACTTGAAAAGTTATTAGAGCAATTTGTTTAGCATAAACACACATTTTCTGAGCAATAAGAACCATGAAACCTTTATGATGCATTTCTAACTGACTGCGACCATCAGTGATTTATCAGAAAATCAACTATTGTATAAGTGACAGGTCAAAAAATTATGTAAAATCAGGGACATTCTGCAACATTCTGTATGGTTGAGAGGTGTAGTCCAGTTTATTGTAATATTACTGAATGCAACTTGCTATATTCATCAAGTCATTAACATTTGTCTTTTTTAGCCTTTATAACTATGTATAAAGTAGATATTTTCTCTTTTTTAGCCCATAAATCCTATATTTTGTCAGGCTCTAATTACTGGAAGAGCAGTGGAGAAATGTCCGCTCCTCTAACTACAACATCTGTGGTAATTTCAACCATTTTTACTATTACAAGTAGTAAAACAAATATACCATTGCTGTTCCTTTCCATTTCCTTTTAAGAAAGACAGTTACAATTTGATATTATAACCACATGGTTGTAATGTAGAATAAATGTTGGCTTTTGTGTGAAGGCATTAGGCAAGCTTCATCCACAAAGGTCAGCACTCAGGCATTCCTCTCCCTTGGGAGTTTTCTCTACAAACATTTTATCCCACTAATTTGACAATGCAGTTTGAATAGTTCTAACATGCTTTAGAAATATATGTTGCAGTTCCTGCAGAAAAAAGAAAACAAACAATTAAGCAGATACAGAAAGCTACTCCCAGTACTTTACTGATTATATTTTCCATCCTGACGGTGAAAGCATCTAGTACGTCTATAAAATAAAACCTAGATAAGTGCTTAAGCCCCTGCTGTGTACACCTTTTATGTGGAGACTTTCTACAAAAACATTTTCTAGATGGCATTCCACACCCCGCATATGTCAAAGTCTTCTGTTCATTTATTCTGTATTTTATTGCCTGTGCATTTTAACCTATGCAAGTATTACTCCGTATATTATACAATTGCTTTTGTACTTCACCATGGCTTTAAAAATACTAATCAAAGTTCCACTGCATCTGTTGTATTTATTTCTGCTACTATACTGGTAAATCATGACTCATTTTAATATTGCTATGGTATATAAATAATAGGATCAACACCAGTTTTGTGTTATGATAATTATACTAGCTACTGCTGTTTCTAATAGCACTGCTGTTATTGTTTTTGTTACCACATTTGTGAACACTAATGCTTCATATAGCTTTATGTACATATTTACTTGCTTCTTAAAATACCTGAATGCGGAAGTTCATTTAAATTTTCTGTTAGGTGTCCACAGTATATTAAGTTGATTCAGTCTAAAATTGCATATGCAAAGAGTTATTATAAAGGTTAAATCAGTGGTGTAGTTAAGCCAGCAAAAAGGCATGTATATGAATAATAAATAAAAACAAATGAAAAATGGCTAGTAAAGGTAGAGTGATATCTGCAAAGTGTATGTTTGTTGGTTGGCACACATAACTAGTGGGCATGGTACATCGCACGTAGAGGAAGTTATGACAAAATATAAACAGTACATGTAAATATTCAATTGTGTGCATCTTTGGGCAAACCCATTCAGTTTCCTTTTATTGGATACATCACTTCAACTACTTCTAGTTGCCTTAAAGGGAAGGGTTGGAATTTACTAAGAGAACCATTAATGAATCTGACCAGAGCAGGGCAAAAAGCTAAATGGGAGGATTCAAGGCAGAACTAAAATAGCACTTCAAAGATACTCAAACTGAAAGAGTACTTCAAAGATACTCAGCTACAGGAGAAGGAAGAAGGTACTGCATGAGGATACTGATTAGGAATATTATTGCCAATGTATGTGTAGTAGAGGGAGCTGTGATTAAAGAAAACTTTATTTTATTTAAAACTTTATTGAGTTATTAATAAGTAAGCAGACATTTGAAAAAGGTGAAAGAATAAGAAAATTCCTGTGACAAGATGTTGAAGTAATCAAATTATTATTTGTTCAAAAAGCCAGCATGATGCATAAGGTTCTGTTAGAGATTAATAATACATAGTTTGGATAAGGCATCCTGGGAGAAATTAATATGTCTACTGAGATCAGAGTGGAACACTACGCAATATTCATGGGCTGGATTACAGAACAGAGGGACCCAGATTCAGATGACATGCCTGATCTGCTGACTAATAGGCTCTAAGCTCTTCATCACATCAACCCTTAGTGCTGCAAACAATCTGATGACAGCTATGAGAAACTGGTTATGTGCAGTACAACCTGAATGCAGGTGTTGCGAATAAGACAGTAACTGAGCAGGGTTAAAACATACATACATACAAATATTTCATGTGCGGGCATTAATGCCCTTCTAGCTTGCCCATACACCAAAACAGTCATTCCCATAAAAAGTGTCCATGTTGTTCTTAAAACATCTAAACTAATGCTTGCTAGTCTATTCCATGTATCTGATACTGTCTCGGAGAACCAATTAGTGTATCTGTCATTCTTATATAATCTTCTGCAGAGGCTGTCTGATGATTTTTGCTACTCTTTGATAACCCCAAACATTCCAAGAGGTAACTGTCTCTAAATGCTCTTATATACCTTAATAAGGACTCCTCTGAAATATCTGTATGAGACATTGTACAGGTTCAGATACTGCAATTGTTAGGGTCAACAGCTAGCACACTCAACTTTGGTGGAAAAAACTGGGGGTACTATTCCCACACCAGGTAGATCAATTGCTGACACTGCAGTGCAGTAGAAGGGGGTGCTGCACTCCTCAGTGTGTTGTCCTTCAGATGAGATGTTAAACAGAGGTTCCATCTGCTTGAGTTGCTGGTAGCTCAGGTAGATGTAAAAGATCCCATGGCACCTGTCAAAAAGAGTAGGGGTCCTTTATTTATATACAAAAAGAGAACTCTTATTTACAACATATTTACATATTTACAAACATGCAAACATATATATATATATATATATATATATATATATATATATATATATAAGCGCTACAGAATCCTGAAAGCCCAAAATCCTGAAGAACAAAATCCTGAAAGTTCAAAAACACACAGGATACCAAAACTTACTATATTCCAGCACAAGTAGATACAGAAACAAATAAAACACAAACTATATAACTGCTCTCCAAGTATAAGCAGGGGGGCTGTGCCCCCCTCACCCCCTGCTACTTAAATATATCAACTCCAAGACTGCACTTAGTGTAGTGAATTGCAATCTTGGAGTTGATATATTTAAGTAGCAAGGGTGTTCATAGGTTCATAGGTTGATACTAGGCTATCTGCCCTAGGGCATTTATAAGCCTAGCCAGAGTGTGTTTGGCTTTCGCCACCCTTTTAGATTAGTTGACTGTGCCTCTGTATAGTAGGTCACAGAAGATAGCCCTTTTAAGGTTAGTTTACTGTGTCTCTGTCTAGTAGGGACACAGAAGAGATCCCAGGGGTAAACCTATGATCTCCCATCCACTCACCAAGATTTCTCTTGAAGAGGGTCATTGAGGGGCTCTGCCTAACATGGATTGGGATTTTGTTCCAGAGTGAGGGAAGCCTCTGGGATATGAATCTGTCCCTCCAGCATGTCCTATTTATTTCTGTGCTGAGGTTTAAGTCCCTGGAGCGTGTAGCTCTAAGGGATTTGGATTTCCTGAGGTGGAGCATGTCCATTAATTCTAGTTTGGACATGGCTTTATACGTCAGGCACAGATCGCCTCTGAGTAGGCGGTAAGCAACTGAGTAGAGCTGGAGTTTCTTTAGCCTAACTGCGTAGGGCATCTGTTTGAGTCCCTTGATCCTCTTGGTGAGGTACTTTTGGGGTCTTTCCAGTTGCTGCAGGTGTCAGGTAAGGTACATCCCAAATGGGGCATTGTATTCAATTATGGGCCTGATGAGTGATGAGTAGAGGGGCACAATGATCTCTCTTGATCTAGATGTGAACCCTTTCATGATAAGGTGGGCTATATAGAAGGTCTTTCTAACCACTCTAGCAACATGATTGTCAAAGGAGAGATTCCTATCTACTTGGGTCCCCAAATCCCTAATTAATTTTTCCGTACTTAATGGATTACCACCTATGTGGTAATTTGTGGGCACTTTGTTTTTCCCAAAGGGGATGACTATGCACTTTTTGGCATTTAGCTTTAGGCCATGGCTCTGGCACCAGTTATCCATCTCTGTGAGACCCTTTTGGAGGATGCTTGTGTCAGTCAGCGAGTCAATTATGGCACCCAGTTTGCAGTCATCTGCGAACTTGGTCAGCCATAGTCCTCCTGTGTTAGCCTGTATCTCAGAGAAATATATACCAAACAAGTGAGGTCCCAGGACTGAGCCTTGTGGGATGCCACTTGTAACTGGTTTAGAGTCTGACATGGCACCTGCAATTCTGACCATGTGGGTTCTATCCCTGAGCCAGTTTGCAACCCATCTTGTGATAAAGGGGTTGATATTTAAGCTGGTGAGCTTATTTATGATGCCCGAGTGGGGTATCATGTCGAAGGCTTTTGCGAGGTCCAGGTAGGCTGTGTAGACTACCTTCCCTTCATCTATGGCCTTGGTGACTGTTCCAAAGAAGTCGACCAGGTTTAAGAGGCAAGATTTGCCCTTAACAAAGCCGAATTGGGTAGGATCCAGTGTTTGGAGGTTCCCAATGTCTTTGTTTATGAGTTCCATGATGATACGCTCCATAGCTTTGCAGACCAGGCTAGTCAGGCTTATAGGGCGATAGTTTCCGGGGTCCATTGTGGCACCACCTTTGTGGAGTGGGACCACTGTTGCTGTATGCCATTCCTTGGGTACATATCCTGTAGTAAGGCTGAGATTGAACAGTGACTTTATGTCAGGGTTCAGTTCTTCTTGGAACTCATGTAAGGCGTAGCCCGGGACACCGTCCAGTCCCACTGATGCTGTGTTTTTTGCTTTGGAGAGGGCAGCTCTCACCTGTGCATCTGTGATGTCAGGGAGGCTACACTCTGTTGGGATAGACATTTGCTCTTTTGGGGGGGGGGAAGGGGGAGAAGTTTGCACTGAACCTGTCTGCCAGGATGTTGGCAATGTCTGTGGGTTCAGTGTATTTTTTGTCATTTTGCACTAACTCAGATCAAATCTGGGAGTTGCCACCCAGGTTCCTGACATAACTAAAGAAGGCCTTGTGATTATCTTTAGCATCTTGTGCAATTTTTCTTTCGAAGCTGGCCTTAGATGATTTTATGAGGGGATCGTAGTTTCTTGCTAGTACTGATCAGAGATGCCTTCCCTTTTTGGGATTTTGCTCTATCATGTAGTAGCGTCCTCCTTCTGTTGTATAGCTTATTTATGGCTGGAGTCCACCAGACAGGTCTCCTGCCTTTGGAGGAGTGAGTCTTGGTTTAATTTGGGATAGCACGATCCATGCATTCCTGTAGGTGTCCATAGAATGCGTTTGTAAAGGATTCTGCGGTTTGGGCTGTATTTTCCACTGGCCTAGGGGCTTTGAAGGATTCCACCTCGGTTTTGAGAAGTGTGAAGTTTGCTTTTGAGAAGTTCTTCACTGTGGTTTCCTTGGCTGGGGGTGGGAATGGGATATGGATGTCCAGTGAGATTAATTTATGGTCAGATCTTACCAATGAGGGGTATACCTCTGGTATGGAACCTAGAGTCCCCATGTTGGTGATGATCAGGTCCAATATGTTTTTCCCTCTTGTGGGAGTGGTGACCAGTTGTTCCATAGCATTTGAGTTTATAAATTCTAGGAACCATTGGGTGAGGGTGTTGGGGCTTCAGTAGTGCTCCCAGTCTATGGTTGGGTAGTTGAAGTCACCCAATATGATGTTGTTTGGAGAGACCTTCATATTCTCCAGTGTTCTCAGGAAAGCTGAGTGGGGTTTCTGAGTTTGGGAGGGTGGTCTGTAGCAGGCTACAAACTGAAAGGCAGTTTTGCCCACTGTTAGTTGCACATGGATGGTCTCCGATGCTTCGTGCAATGCCACTAACTTGGAGGTGCGGGTATCTTTGATGAATATGGATACTCCCCCTCCTTTTGTGGTTCGGTCTGAGCTTTGGGGCTGAAAAGCATGGTATGAGGTATAACCTGGTAGTGCTGGGGTGCTCTCGGGAGCCTTGAACCAGGTTTCTGTTACTGCACAGATATCGATATTCTCCATACTGAGGAGAGCCTCGAGTGCATGCATCTTGAGGTTTAGACTTCTGGCGTTGAGCAGCATTACCCTTAATTTCTTTTTCCTTGTGTTGTCTGTGGAGGTGGGTTTGTCTTTTGAGCCTTGCCTAAAAAAGGCACTATGGGGGTGGCAAGAGCCTTAGCCAATATTCGAAAGCCCAGGGGTGACAGGTGCAAGCCGTCCCTAGCGAAGCAACGTGGCTTGTCGAGCATGTCATCCCAGGCTGACAGTCACTGGATCCCCTTTGAATGACACCAATACTTTAGCCAATTGTCTTTATACTGTGGCATCATTCTTGGTGAGGGTAAGATGCTACTCAAGGTCAGGGTCATACCGGCCTGGGCTACATGATCAGAGAGCTCCTCTATGTCTCTTTTCATGTAGTCCAGGGAGGTACGTCTCCGGTCATTCATACCAGCATGGACAATGATGGAGTCATATTTGTACTTGCTTTGGAGTGACTTGAGTGCTTGTGTTATGTGGCGGATCCTAGCACCCGACAGGCAGCTTACAGTGACCTTCTCCTTGTTCAGCCTGGTGAGTGGGACGTCAGTGTGTCTGACAATAGAATCACCTATTACAAGTGTATTAGGTGTGTTGTTTAGCCTTAAGGGCTGTGACTGTGTGGCACACTGACTTTGTGAACTATGTGATACATGGGTATTGTTGTGGGGTAGCGGTTGCTTGGATGTCTGCTTTGGAGGTCTCTGCTGCTTGGGCAGATATTTATTTAGAGCCTCCAAGTATGTTTTTGTGTGTTTATGTGTTTGATTTGCTGTTGCGATAGGTCTATGTGAGACTGGATTTGTGGTGTGTGTGGTTACCTTCTCCTCCTGACTGCGCCTGTACTGGTTTGAGAGAGCTCAGCCTCCAGTTTGGCTATATAGTTGCATCTCTCACATATATTTGAGCTTGTTGGGAAGAGGAGAGGGTGGTCTGTGTACATAAGGCAGTTGTAACATTGCCTCAAGATTCCCAGATTTACCAGCTGGACTGGAGAGTAAACCCAAAACTGACTTTTGGACATGCCAGAATAGTATAAGGAACTACTTTTTGACTGATTAAAAAGGACCAGTAGGGAGCCAAATACTTAAAGGGAGTATAAGAGGGTGTAGTGCTTTAGTTTATTAGTGCTTACTTATAAGATTACTTATACAAGCAACTGCAGGGCTTTAGAATGAAAATAGAGTGCTTACTTTGAGATTTAGAACAGTTTTAAGGGAAAAAGTGAAGAGCAGACTTTGTGGAGCCGGGAATACTTTAAACCCGTTTAAGCGGCGCTGCCCGATGCTGCACTATGTGCAAAATCGTTCAAAACTGCGCAAATGCGGGTTTTAAAGCATGGAAACTGAAAGAGATAGGAATTGACCCAAAACGGCTAACAAGCTACTAGTTTCAGGGCTGAGACCACTCCTCCAGGGACAGATAGGCTGCTCAAAGCTCCCCACTCTCACTGGTGAACAGAGAAGCTTCCCCCTATCCAAGTAAGGATATGGGCAACACAGGAAACTATACCACAGTCTGGAATTCAGCAAAACCTGAAATCTGGACTAATCTAGTTCAGCAAAGGCGGGAAAAGAATTTTTTTTTTTTTTAGGAAACAGCAGAAAAACACACAGAAAACACTGTAAATGCTATAAACAGGCTAGCACACTTTAGTGTGCAGCCTACAACAGTTATACAATACAAAAATGACTTAAATTGATATAAAACAAGTGCAAAAACTGTAAAAAGCAGAAGGCAAATGCAATTTAAACTTTTTAAAGCACAGATCAGTTAGAAATCCGCTTTTTAGGCGGGAAAAGGCAGTCAGAGCAAAAAAAAAAAAAAAACAGAGAAAAAATACATAAATCTGGAAAAGTCTCTCTTGGGTCTCTCTGTTGCCTGTATCACTCTGCAGGACACCACGAGGAGCTGTGCGGAGTTGTATACAATAACAAACTTTTTAAATCACAGATTCGCTAAAAAAACTGGCATTTTAGGCGGAATTAGTTAAGACAGCAAGAAAAGCAGAAAAGTTATACTTAATCACTCCAAAGGCACTCTTTTGTCTCTCTGCTGCTGTAGATTCTGCAGAACGCCTGGAAGGCACTTGCTGAGCGGAATACAAGCGTAAAAACTGTGCAAATTAGGTTTTTATAGCAGGGAAGTAAAAGAGATAGAAATTAGCCCAAAATGGCCAATAAACTACTAACTTCTGGGCTGAAACCACTCCTCCAGGGACAGATAGGCTGCTCAAAGCTCCCCTCTCTCACAGGTGAACAGAGAAACTTCCTTCTATCCAAGTAAGGTAATGGCAACACAGTAACTTGTAACACAGCCCTGGATTCAGCAATAACCTGAAAACTGGACTATACTAGTTCAGAAAGGCGGGAAACAAGTATATATATATTTTTTTCAGAAAATAGAGCAGATACAATCAAAATGGGTGTGGGGGGCAGGGGGGCTTGCCCCCCCTGCATATAGCTGAAGGGCAATATGTTTCTGCATGTACTTGTGCTGGAATATAGTAAGTGTTGGTATCCTGTGTGTTTTCAGGATTTTGAGTTTTCAGTATTTTGAACTTTCAGGATTTTGGTCTTCAGGATTTTAGGCTTTATGGATTCTGTAGCACTCCGATATATATATATATATATATATATATATATATATATATATATATATATATATATATACATTTATACACACACACACACACACACACACATATATATATATATATATATATATATATATATATATATATATATATATATATATATATATATACCAATATATTTACACATATTCATAATTTTCCTTACAATCATGCTAAATTTTCATCCATATTAGACCCCCACTCCTTTTTCTATAACCATTATCTGATTTTACTTAATATTGTTGCAAAAATCCATTAGCATTAAACATAATTTCATTTATTCTTTCATTCCATAAAACCCATATGATATAAAATACCATTGTATCTATTATTTTAACAGATTCTTTACTTCTGTTGTTATAATATGCATATTTAATCATATCCATGTTTATTTTATCCACATTATTATATTTTCAAAAAAATATATTCTTTACATAGTTTTTCCCATAACCTTGTTACACTTTTACATTTTAAAAACATATGTTCAGTGATATGAGGATAGTGAATCAGGAAGTACAATGGATTAGCAAGGAGGAAGTAAGGACAGTTATGAAAAGGATGAAAAATGGAAAGGCTGTTGGTCCAGATGACATACCTGTGGAAGCATGGAGGTGTTCAGGAGAGATGGCAGTGGGGTTTTAAACCAATTTGTTTAACGAAATATTGAAAAGTGAGAAGATGTCTGAGGAGTGGAGAAGAAGTGTATTGGTACCAATTTTTAAGAATAAGGGTGATGTGCAGAGCTGTAGTAACTACAGAGGGATAGAACTGATCAGCCATAGCATGAAGTTATGGGAAAAAGTAGTGGAAGCTAGGTTAAGAATGGAGGTGATGATTAGTGAACAGCAGTATGGTTTCATGCCAGGAAAGAGCACTGCAGATGCAATGTTTGCTCTGAGAGTGTTGATGGAGAAGTATAGAGAAGGAGCTGCATTGTGTCTTTGTGGACTTAGAGAAAGCATATGACAAGGTGCCTAGAGAGGAGTTGTGGTATTGTGTGAGGATGTTGGTAATGGCAGAGAAGTATGTAAGAGTGGTACAGGATATGTATGAGGGCAGTGTGACAGTGGTGACGTCTATGGTAGGAGTGACAGATGGGTTCAAGCCAGAGGTGGGATTACATCAAGGATCAGCTCTGAGCCCTTTCTTATTTGCAATGGTAATGGACAGGTTGACAGACAAGATAAGACAGGAGTCCCCATGGACTATGATGTTTGCTGATTACATTGTGATTTGGAGTGAGAGTAGGGAACAGGTTAAGGAGACCCTGGAGAGGTGGATATATGCTCTAGAGAGGACAGGAATGAAGGTCAGCAGGACTAAGAGAGAATATATGTGTGTGTGAATGAGTTGGAGGACAGAGGAATGGTGAAGATGCAGGGAGTAGAGTTGGTGAAGGTGGATGAGTTTAAATACTTAGGGTCAACAGTTCAGAGTAATGGTGAGTGCGAAAGAGAGGTGAAGAAGAGAGTGCAGGTAGAGTGGAGTGGGTGGAGAAGAGTGTGAGGAGTAATTTGTGACAAATGGATACTAGTAAGACTGAAAGGGAAGGTCTACAAGATGGTAGTGAGACCAGCTATGTTATATGGGTTGGAGATGGAGGTGGCAGAGTTAAAGATGCTATGATTTGCATTGGGTGTGATGAGGATGGACAAGATTAGAAATGAGTATATTAGAGGGTCAGCTCAGGTTGGATGCTTTGGAGACAAAGCCAGAGAGGTGCGATTGCATTGGTTTGGCCATGTGCTGTGGAGGAATGCTAGGTATATTGGGAGAAGGATGCTAAGGATGGAGCTACCAGGAAAGAGGAAAAGATGAAGGCCTAAGATAAGGTTTATGGATGTGGTGAGAGAGGACATGCAGGTGGCTGATGTGACAGAGCAAGATGCAGAAGACAGGAAGAAATGGAAGCAGATGATTCTTTGTGGCAACCCCTAATGGGAGCAGCCGAAAGAAAAAGATGTTCAGTAGTTTCTTCTTCTTGATAATGTACACATATTCCATCACTTTTCTTTTTATATGACATACTTCCTTTTATTGGTAAGTTATCTATTACCAGTCTCCACAAAAATATTGACATTCTGCTTTCTGATTATGCCATTTGCTTCTTCTTTTTATAGCTTTATTATTTTTTTCATCTGTTAGATTTTCACATGGTCTTACATAGTAATGTTTTATCATTACATTCTTATACCATACTTTTCTTCTTTTTTCTATATAATTTTCCTGAAAACTATTTTTTCTCTGTAACATTTTATTTAGTCATTTATATACTCTTTTTCTCTTTTACTCTTGTTACCATACCACTAATTTAACATACTTATATTTATAAAATTTTACTACTAATCTCTCATCTTTTTCATTTATCCATTTAACACCGCCTTCATCTTTATTTGTATATAACATTCTGTTTTTTGCTTAGTTAATCTAGAACCCCATATAAATGAAAAAATGTATATGCAATAATTTAGTTTAAAATACTCCCCCAGATTCAGCAAGCTCTGCACGGAGTGCCTGAATAGTGCAAGAGCTGCTGCACGCAATATGGCCCGAGCGATCCAGGAACGAGCTCCTGAGACGTGCACGAGCGTACCTACACTATTCCTGCATGGACACCACTGCTATATGCTAATTACATCATTTGCTGGTGAAAACCATGCAAATGAGGTGAATTAGTGATCCAAGAAGCAGGCAGGTGTCTGTGCAGGAATAGTGTAACCTGCAGAAATCTATTCGGTTACTAACCGAATACATTTCTGCAAGTTACAAAACAGAGGCATGACAGCTCAAAAGAAAGCATGTATGCAATGTAGTAGGCATGCCAATGGCCAAATATATGGCTATTGGCATGAGAAATACTTGCAAAATTATAAAAAAAAAAACTTTATTTTTTTTTTGGCCAATCTCGGCTGTTTAAGCGTAGGGCAGCGATGCATAAATGGGATCGCCCCAAAAATAAGAAAAAAAGGTGGAAATAAGCTTTTAAACCCAAATCAGCATTTTGCTATAATAGTCCATGGCATGTATAAGACAACAATACTAGGGAATAGTGGTTGCTAAGGAGGAAGGCTGAGTGTGAGTGTGGTAACTATGAATTAGCATTCTGTTTTATGCAAATGAGGGGAATGATACTGAATCACAGATTTCCTCTCAGTGTTAGCTTGCACCCAACCGTGCAGGTGCAGCAACACCATTGTATAAGTCTAAGAGGTGGATGACCTCAACAGGGGGAGTGTCATGCATGCTATAAGCTTATTGGAGCTCTGTGGCCCGTGTTTGCCCTTAGCTAAGCACAGCTAAGGAAGGGGGTGTGTCTGAGACTGCCTAGCAGTGTTTACATTGCCTAAACGAGTGTGCACGCTGCGCACCGGGTTTTAAACAAAAAAAAAAAAAAACAAACAAAAAAAAAAAAACAGGAAATATACAGCAGCTCTGTTCACATTGGAAACTGGGTGTGTTCGCCGCAACTCGGGGTTTAAACGGGAAGGTAATGGGAAGGGAAAACAGCATTAGGAGGGCAATCAAGGAGAACTAGCATAGCTGGCAGGTGAAATCTATCAGAATCAGCCAATTACACATGGAACAGCTTAGCACACTACTACAGACTATGCAAAAACCTTCCAGTCTGGTTTTTGCCACAAACTTGACACCACTGGCATACACAGACGGGAAAATTTTACCTGACAAAACTAACAAAATGTTAGGGGCTACTGTCGCTTTCATACATCAATATGTGCAAGAGATTAAGGGTGGTGAGGATGTGAATGCTGATGACCAACCCACAGTGAGGAGGAGGAAAAGAGTGTACAGACTCAGGGTAATCTACCAGGGGCTACATGAGCTGGAGATAGTGGAGTGCTATATGGTGGACAGGGACATTCTACAGCAAATTGTTGAGCTGTGCCGGTCACACCTTGCACACAGAACCAACAGAGGGGAACCCATCCCAGTGGATACCAAGGTATGTGTAGGCTTTAGAATACTAGCTACAGGTACCTTCCAAAGGGCAACTGGGGATATCATGGGGATCTCACAGGCATCAGCATCCAGGGTACTCCACCAGTTTCTGGATGCCATGTCAGCACATGCCAGTGAGCACATATATTTCCTCAACATCAGTGAGGCGTTGACCAGCAATATGCATCTCTTCCACCAAATAGCAGTATACATTGAGGTAGTGGGTGCTATAGACTGCACACACATGCACATCAAAGCACCACCTAGAAAATGGGGTACGGTCTATATAAACCACAAGTGCTTCCCCTCCATCATCTGCCAGGTCATGTGCGATCTTGAATCTGTGTGCTGGCATCCCTGGAAGCTATCAAAACTCCCACATCTGGCATATGACACAGCTGTACCAGTCATTTGCCAGTGGGGACATCCCATATGGCCAACTAGTGGGGGATGCTGGCTATGCACTGGAGCCGTGGCTGATGACACCCCTCAGAAATGCACACACACCTGAACAAGAAAGTACAGTTGTGTACACTTACCATAAATGTAGATGTTCGAGTGTATTCACTGTTGCAGTCATCACATTTGGGTTATCTGCTTGCAGTAGCCATCAGTCAGCCTGATTAACAAAGTCTTGGGTCCTGCATCGGTTGCTGCCTCTTCTTTCATGATGTCAGGTAGTCAGGGGTATAAAACATGCAGCCGACACCATTACATCAGTTTTTCTTGCCCCAGATATCAGGTGCCCCCTTGATGGGAAGCAATAAAAAAAAAAAAAATATATATATATATATATATATATATATATATATATATATACTAGGATATACCTCCAAAAAAAGCAAATACACCAAAAAGCTGTTAAGGATAGTAAAGGACAGTAGAGGTATAGCCAAGAAAAGGTAATGGGGCTGGAGGGAGGGTAACCAGGACTGCAACAGTAAATACACTCGAACATCTACATTTATGGTAAGTGTACACAACTGTACTATGTTCTTCATGTTTCACTATTGCATTCATCACATTTGGGTAGAGTCCCAAAGCTAAGGATGGAAGGAGGAATTTAGATAGGATTAGGACTAGCTATAACGCCCTGCAGGACTGCAGTGGCAAAGCCAGCTCTGGATTTAGAGAAAATTGGCAAATGGTAATGCTTGGTGAAAGTATGCACAGAACTCCAGGTAGCAGCTTCTAGGATGTCCCTGGTAGGGGCACCTCTGACAAAGGCTATAGAGGTAGATGCAGCCCTGGTTGAATGGGGTCTGATCCCCTGTGGAATAGGTTTTCCATGGTGCTTATAGTAGAAATGAATGCAATGGCCTATCAATTTAGAAATGGTTTGCTTTGAAATAGCCTTCCCCTCTGCCCCTGCAGTAAATCCCACCAGCAGTTGTTCAGATTTCCTTTGAGGTTTAGTCCTGTCCAAGTAAAATCTAAGTTGTCTGTGCACATCTAAGGAGTGCAGTATCCATTCCCCTTTGTTCTGTGGATTAGGAAAGAAGGTTGGCAAATGAATAGACTGATTAAGAGCCACACTGGATACTACCTTGGGCATGAAGGAGGGATTGTTTCTGAGGGACACTCTGTCCACATGAAAGATGATGAAAGGCTCCACTGCCATAAGGGCCTGTAATTCAGATACTCTTCTTGCTGAAGTGATTGCTAAAAGGAAGGCTGTTTTCCAAGAAAGGAATTTTAAATATGCACTAGCAGCTGGCTCGAAAGGAGGAAGAGTGAGTTTCTCCAGTACAAAGTTAAGGTCCCAGGTAGGAGTTGGGGCTCTTCTGGGTGGTCTTAAATTTTTGGCCCCTCTGAGGAACTGCTTGAGCAGTGGATGAGAGAAGAGAGGAGGTTCTGTGTTATAATGAGCTGAAATGGCTGAGGCATGAATTTTGATGGAGGAAAAAGAAAGGTCCTTGTGAAGCATCTCAGTTAAGTATTGTATAATCTGAGGTAAGTTGGGTGCTGCTGTGCTCATCCCTTGAGATTGGTTCCAAGCACAGAATCTTTTCCATTTTTCAGCATAAGACTTTCTAGTACTAGGCCTCCTTGCCTCTAAAATGATATCCATCACTGGTTTACTGAGGGATGGTAAAGGAGAGATTAGGTAATTAGCCAGGCTGCTAGGTTCAGGGTTTGAAGCTGACGGTGCAGAATCTGGTTTTCCTGCTGAGATAACAGGCTAGGGGTCTGAGGCAGGTGCCATGGGGCCAACAGTGACACACTGCGCAACAGGGGGTACCAGTGTTGGCATGGCCAGTCTGGTGCAATCAATATCTTCCTTGGTTTGTCCTGTTTGATCTTTAGTAGTACTTTGGAGAGGAGAGGCAGAGGAGGAAAGGCATAAACTGATAGGTTTTTCCAGCTGAAGGACAGAGCATCCACTTTCCAAGCTTGTTTGTGGGGAGTCCTTGTGCAAAATTTGTCTAATTGGTAGTTCTGGGGGAAGGCAAACAGGTCTATATCTGAGCTCCCCCATTTGTTTGTCAACATGTTGAAAGTATTTGTTCCAGTTTCCACTCGTGTGGGTCCATGAGGTTTCTGCTTAGTCCGTCTGCCAGTGTATTTAGTTTTCCTGGTAGATACACTTGGTAGCTCAAGGCTGTGTTCCACAGTACCATGGCTAGTCTGCAGAGGGGGTAAGAATGGGTACCTCCCTGCTTGTTTATGTACCACATAACAGTGGTGTTGTCTGTCTTTACCATTAATTGTCCTGGAAGAATGTGGTCCTTGAGGGCTGTCAGAGCATTCTGTACAGCTAACATTTTTTTTTGATTGATATGCAGGTGCATTTGACTTGGGTTCCATTTGCTCTGAATGCACATCCCTACCAGGTGATCCCCCCATGCATAGTCTGATGTGTCTGTTGTTAGGGTTTGGGCAGCAGGGGGTAGAATGAATGGCAGTCCCTTGTTCTGGTGGCAGGTCTCTGCCCACCAAAGGAACTCTAACCGTACTTAAGGTATGATAGGAATCATTGCTTCTAGATCCTGAGAATGTTGACACCATAGGCTTTTCAGATACCATTGTAGTTTCCTCATATGCAGTCTTGCATATGGAATTAGAAGAATGCAGGAGGCCATGAACACCAAGGCTTGCAGGATTTACCTTGCAGATAGCAGGGTTTTTGTGGCCACTAGTTTGAAGCAGGTTGTCAAATGAATTTGTTTTTCTGGCATGAGGAAAGCCATCTGGGAAGTTGTATTTAAGCTTGCTCCCAGGAATATAATTTGTTGACAGGGTACCAGGTGTGATTTCTTTTCATTTATGGTGTACCCCAGGCAAGTTAGCACCCTTACCTTGGGCGCAGTAGATAAGCCAAAGGGCAATGCAGAGAACTGATAGTGCATGTAGCCTGCTTTGAAGCGTAGGTATCTTCGGGTCTATATGACTAGACTGAAAGATCAGAACAGCGAATGTATGTACAGCAACACATTTACGTCGATGTACATACAGAGCGAAACACCTAAACAGCGAAAACCGGAAAGCCGAATGTGTTTCACAGCTAGCAGCACGATGGTGGGGACAAGGAAATATATCCTTTTCCCCACTGTAGTGTGGTCTCGGAGTTGGTATATTTAAGTAGAGGGGTGTGGGGGTGCAGGGGGGCTTGCCCCCCTGCAAAAGCTAATTAATGTAATATTTTAGTTTAGATTTTACCTACCTGTGTGGCGCATTATGATGATGAAACACGTTTGGCGTTCCGGTTTTCACCGTTTAGGTGTTTCTCTCAGTATGTACATCAACGTAAATGTGTTGATGTACATACATTCGCTGTTCTGATCTTTCGGTGTAGTCATATAGACCCGGTATCTTCTGCAAGATTCCCTAATTGGGATGTGCAGGTATGCTTCCTTTAAATCGAGTGTTGCCAACCAGGCATCTTTGCCTAGCATAGGAAGCAACTGGTGAAGAGTTAGCATCTTGAATTTTGGAATCACCAAAAAGGTGTTTAAAGTAGACAGGTCCAGGATAGGATGCCATGAATTGTCTTTTCTGGGTGCCAGGAAAAGTCTTGAGTAGAAACCTTGTCCCTTTTCCTCTTCTGGTACAGTTGAAATAGCCTTATGCTTAAGAGAGAGAGTACTTGCTTTTGAGCCTATGCCCACTGATTTGGGGGTAGATCTGGCCAACCGTTTGGGATTGGTAATGTGTGGAAGTGAAATCCTTATCCCTGGGACACTATATTTAAAACCCATTTGTCCTGGGTAACGAGTCCCCAGTTTTTTGCATGTAGAGCAATCTTTCCCCCCAAAGGGGCAGTCATTTGAGAAGTGCTTGGAAGTTTTAAAGTTAAGTCATTGAGACAGTTTACCATAGGGGGGAGTTTTACTACTCCCAGATTTGGAAGTGGGGGCCCCCCACTGCTTAGTCCTGTGTGTACCCTGGGACTGAAGCCTGGGTGTTCTGCTGCAGCTGGGCTTGGACTGAGAAGGTCTGGAAGAGGCAGGAAAGGACCAGTTCTTAGAGGGCCAATGCCTACTAAATCTTGGAGGTTGTACTTGTAAAAAATCTTTAACAGTTTGCATAGATTTAGCTTTTTCCTCCATCTTTTTAAGAACTTCTTCTGCCTTGTTGACAAACAGGTGGTCCTAATTTAAGGGAGCATCCAGTAATTTAGCTTTAACATGATTTGGCAAGGATTGCTCCTTAAGCCAAGCATGCCTTCTAAGTACAAACCCAGTGACAGCAGTCCTGCAAGATGCCTCTAGTGAATCAAAACCACATTGCAAAGTATGTTTTCCAACCTGTTCAGCAGAATGCATTAAATCCTGTAAATCCTTATTTTCAGCACAATCAGAAATCAACATAATTTTCTGTTTAAGCAATCCAATAATATGTTGTTGATACTTTAATATATGAAACTGGCAGTTTAAGGCCCTAATGGCCAAGGTTGCAGAAGTGTATACCTTCTTACCCCATCTATCCAGCACCCTGGAGTCTCTATCAGAAGGGGTAGGATTTTTGACAGTAGTAGCTTTAATGGCCTTGGGACCCTGTGGAATGGTCTCAGGATCTGCAGTAGGATTTTTAAAAAAGGAACTTGTGAGAGTCAAGAACCCTGTAATATCTATCAGTTTTCTGGGAGCAGGAGGTAAAGAGTCAGGGGCCAAGCTAGATTCCGAAAAGGCATCATTAACAATGTCTAGTACAGGAGGGATAGCTAAAGGCCTGTGCTGGGGCAGGAGTAAGTAATCCCTTAGCCGCTCTTTAGAATCAGAGAAATCCTGACTTTCCCAACGAAAATGCTCCCTAAGAGCATGCAGGGTTTCACCAAAAGAGAAATCCTCTGGGGGGGAAGCAGAGGGAATAGAGTCCTCAGCATCAGAATCCTCATAGGTAGATAAGGGTAAATCCTGGTCATCAGAAGAAACAGAAATTTCAGAATCCTGGTCAGAAGTATCATAAGCAAACTCAGTCCTAGGTCTCTTAGAGGGTGAAGGTTGGCTTCTACTGATTAAAGTAATAAGGTCTTCAGCCATTCTTATCATTTGTTTTTTAGGCATAGAGGCCTGACCATGCCGTCTGGGCGTTGGTTTTCTAGGCATGGTTCGAGTTTTAGGCATTGAAGAAGAAGATGGCATTGGTTTAATATGCAAGTCAGTAGGCCTGAATACACCCTCTGAAGCCGGTGCCTGCACAGCAGCTCTGGACCCATCCAAGGTAGAGACATCCGCAAGTTCCACAGTTGAAGCATCTCACGGCATACCCCAAATGGGTCTCAGTAGAGGCCTGCGAATCTGAAGTAGTGGGTATCAGGGGCTGCAAAAGCGCCTCACTGAGTACCGGCGAACTGGCGACTGGCTTAGAAGTGTCATTGGCAGCTTTGGACCTAGATGGCCTGTCTCTGTCTTTATCTTTGTGTTTTTTAGGAATGTCAGTAGTCGGATGGCTTACCGAAGACATATCTGGATAACTGAACCGAGCGCCAAAATATTTAGAAGCGAAAATATACCAACGACGGATAGTTCGTTGTTTAAATAAGGCACAAAACTGACAGTGAGGTACGTCATGGTCAGGGCCTAGGCAAGGAATACAGTACAAATGGAAATCTTTATGAGGTATTTGCTTTCCACAAGAAATGCAATTATTTACTTTTACTGACATTGGATTAGAGCAAAAAAAGTTTCCCCGATGGGGTACTTAGCTTTTAGTTGAAGACTTCGGTTCTGAAACTCAAAAATGAGAATTTCAGGAGTCGGCCAACCGGCACTTGCGAACTGCTTCTGCTTCAGGCACCTCATGGCAAGAAAGGCTGATGTAATGGTGTTGGCTGCATGTTTTATATCCCTGACTACCTGACATCATGGAAGAAGAGACAGCAACTGACACAGGACCCAAGACTTTGTTAATCAGGCCGACTGAGGGCTACTGCAAGCAGATAACCCAAATGTGATGACTGCAGTAGTGAAACATGAAGAACATCACTATAATGAGGCACATGCACAAACCAGAATCATAATCATGTGTTTGGGGTGCTCAATTTATGGTTCCACTGCCTGGACATATCCGGTGGAGCCTTGCAGTACTCACCAGCTACATGTACACAAATGTTCATTGTATGTGCCAAGCTACACAATATGATCCTGCAAAAATAGCTGCAGCAGGAACAGCACAGTTCAAGGCCACACAGCCCTCCAACATTGCCAAGACCATCATAGGCACAGAGGGACTCAGAGGAGGAACTACCTGAGCCTGCCATTGTAGGCAGAAGGAGGTGTGCTCAGTATGCCCAGGCCTTGGCAAAGAGGCAACGCATAGCACATACACTGACATGGTAGGGACCCAGTGAATAACACCTCTCTCTGACTCACACATACAGTGAAATGGATGCCAAACATGACACTACCTGTGCTTTACCATGTATAGGGAGTGTACTATGTGCATCCGACATAGTCAGCCCTCCAGCACCATCCTCAATACTGGCACAGCCACAAGGTAAGTCACTCTTCCTATCAATTGCTGAATGGAGTAGTATGTTCTGATAGTTGTATCTATGGTATGGACGTGAGCATGCAAGGGAATCGGGTGGCTGAATTGGATGGCAGCAGATAGTGGACACCTATATGGGCAGCATGAAATACATAACAAATACTGGTGTCAACATACTAGGCAGTACTAGACAAGGTGACAACCCCACTGCAGTACATGTGGTGGTCCAAATGTACTGTCCCATAGGACACACACATGCATGTCAGTGAGGCTCACATACCCACCACCAGCCCCAGCCAGCAGGACAGGTGTA
Source organism: Protopterus annectens (assembly GCF_019279795.1). Classification (NCBI taxonomy): domain Eukaryota; kingdom Metazoa; phylum Chordata; order Ceratodontiformes; family Protopteridae; genus Protopterus; species Protopterus annectens. The sequence goes on along the minus strand of NC_056734.1, from coordinate 522,819,999 downwards.
GATGACCATAAAGAAAGGCTGGGCTAAGGCCTTCAATTGATGGCAATGGTGAACAGCCCCCCTCCAGACCTACACAGACAGACTACAACAGGTCTGGCAGTTGTATGTTAGTTCTGAAGGGTAAGAAGTTTGAAACTGAAATGTAAGTCAATAAAACCTAAGATCTCTACTCTTCTGATATGCCTCCAGTCTGCATGATAGGTCAAAATATAAAATGAAATGGAAGCCAGCAGAGTACCTGAAATTCCAGTACAGTCATAGCAAATGTTTAAAGTCGTCAGGTGTGCCCCCCCCCCCCACAATCCTATGTAGAAATGCAGTAACATGTAAGTGTCAGGTATAATAAAAGTGATGCACAGATTACCCAAGCTGGCTCAATCTACAGGACAGATTGTTGCATGTGTACAATATGCAGGGGTCCATGTGTTAGGTTGTTGTGTGATCAATATTGTCTGGAAGTGGTCAGCATTTAGGCATGGAGGGTTGTGTCTCTGTGGCCTATGGGCAGTACTGTGGATGACAGGGCCATATTCTGACAACTGCAGTGCCAACCACAATGCTTCTCAGCAATACCCATGTCAGCAGTCGTCCATACTCACTGTCCAGATGTCAATATCTGTCACCATCTGAAAGATGGACATGCCATGAATGTGGGCCCATACATACACACAGTACACAGGTGGAAGTACACTAGACAGCGTACATAAAATGTAACTGTCAACTGCACACAACTTTGGAATTGTACATACAGGTTAGCAGCACATTAGTTGTCTGCATAGTATGGAATAGTCTGGCCAATCACTGGCAGACCACAAAAGGCCCAATTATAAGGTAATGAGAGATTGCATATGTCCCCACACAAGACAGCATAAAGGGAATTCCCAGGTATGTCTGTGAGTCAGCTGCAAGTAGCTTCCATATCACACATGCACTCAGCTCACCCCACCATCAGCCACAGGTTTATCACAGGTCATATCATTGCTGTTGGGAATGATTACAGTATGACTCCACTTCTGTATGGGAATACCCACAGAATCCAGCATGCTGAAGAGGTGTCCCATGCAGGTGTGTCCCTATCTGTAAGCAGCACCCTGCCTACATCATGACCAATGGAATAATATGGACAGGAACTATTGCCATTAACACCTCGCACACTTACCCTGTCACCCCAGGGGAATCCACTGGCTTGCACCCTGGAAATGTAGGAGTGACAGAATGCACTGGCCTGTTACAGATGGTCTGCATCACTACCAAATGGCCTACAGTCCTCTGTCAAAGGCCTGTGCCTCACCCGTAGTGCCAATGTATGGCATCTCATGGGGTCCAAGCTAACAACCTAACACAGTCAACAAAACAAAATGCAAGACCATGTTGACATATCCCAGTAGCATGCCCACCATGTCCTACTGCATGAACTGTGGACAGACCCCTAAATACAGCTGGGATAAAGGGCCAACTATAGGGATACTTCTCAGATATCACTCACATAATGTTAGGAAGAGGATAGAATAACAGTGTAAGGGGGTGTAGAAGCATGGACGTCATGGAGTGTGTGAAGTCTGAAACTCTGATATGTGCCCATACAACCCCTTCCTGCAAACCCAGTAATGGGTGGCTACAAACCTGCTCATAAACCACAATGTGAAGGGGAACTGATCAGATATATGAGCCCTGCTTCTGGGTTACCTTGGTGAATCTGTACAGCTGAGAGGTTTTGCCACAGCAGGATATGGTCATTCTGTTAAGTCAATATATGTACAAGAAGGGGATCCTCAGCCACCATAGTACCAAGGTGCTGGACCATTTACACAGACCCATCAGCAAGTGTCTGCAGCTACCCCTCCAAAATGGCATGAGTGTACAATAATTTGTAGGCTGCAGATCACAATTACTGGACACAGCTTCATTCATCTTGGATTTCCCAGGAAATAACTGTGAGCAAAGAATTATATCTGTCAGTAGTTGATGACATAATACATCACAGTGTAAAACAGTACATATGTCTGAATATCTCTGCTAACACACATGTAACAGAAGCAGCACAGACAGCAATAGTTACAGTATCCTACTATATGTCACCTATTGTGACTCCATATTGTCAACCTATCTACAGATATCCTGCAGAAACTGGTTGCTAGCTGTAGGTGTAGATCACCAAACCCTGGACTGGAGTACAACCCTACCTGGAATGGATTCACACACTCAATACAGAAGGTCATACTGGGCATGCTCCTACACTTAGAGAAATGAAGCCCATGTCTGTGCATACACACCAAATTGTACACCATTCATGCTTTGCACACACATTGGATAGGAATACTCACACATATCCAAAGCCAACACACTATAATATGTCAAACATACATACACACAGATGTGGGGAAGAGAGAGATAGACAGTGCAGAGAGAATTCCATTATGAGGCCTGTCCCACCCACCACACATCCAATTGGCCGATATTACATGATGTGCTGATGTCAATCACTGTAGACATTCCTTTTGGCAGCCCTCAGCCCTATAGTGTCTGTTGTGCTTGTGATAACTGTGTAACACAATAGTACAAATCAGTATTTATCTAGCGTTTGTATACCCAGTCCTGTCAAATGTAAAGTTGTGTGTGACTGAGTGTGTGTATGTGTTTCCAGAGGACTGATTTATGGCCCATTCACACACACTGCACTTCCCATTGCCCATGCTAGCACTCCTGCGGATGTCAGTCATCTTGAAATAACCCTCTGGCCAAATTTCAGCTTTATAAGCTATGTGGTGCTTGCGATGTATGTGTAATATTGTAATGTAGAAAACTAGGTAGGTAGGAGTTCTAATCACAGACATGGCAACTATGAAACTGTGTGTGTGTGTGTGTGTGTGTGTGTGTGTGTGTGTGTGTGTGTGTGTGTGTGTGTGTGTGTGTAGCTGAATGATTTTGAGGCCATTCATACTCACTACACCTCCCGTAGCCCTACTGATGTCAGACACCTTGAAATAACCCTTTGGCCAAGTCCCAACCCTCTAAGCTCCATGATGCTTGTGATAACTGCGTAGTACTATAGTGTAGTATACTAGTTAGGTAGGAGTTCTAATCCCAGACATGACAATTGTGAAACTATGTGTCTTTGATGATATCTGATTTTATGGACATTCACACCTACTACTCTCCCCTTACCCCTCCTTTAGCACTGCTGATGATGTTACTCACCTTCAAAGATACCTTTGGACAGCTCTCCAACATGTAAGCTCAGAGGCGCTTGCGATAACTGTGTAATACTATAGTGTAGCATACTAGTTAGGTAGGAGGTCTAATCCCAGACAGGGCAATTATAAAACTGTGTGTGTTTGTGTGTCTTTAATAATACTTGATTTTATGGACATTCACACCTACTACTCTCCCCTTACCCCTCCTTTAGCACTGCTGCTGATGTTAGTCACCTTCAAAGATGCTGTTGGACAGCTCTCCAACATATAAGCTCCATGGTGCTTCCAATAACTGTGTAATACTATAGTGCCGCATACTAGTTAGGTAGGAGTTCTAATTCCAGACATGGCAACTGTGAAACTGTGAGAGAGCATGTGTCTTTGATTATACCTGATTTTATGGAAATTCACATTTACTACTCTCCCCATACCCCTCCTTTAGCACTGCTGCTGATGTTACTCACCTTCAAAGATATCTTTGGACAGCTCTCCAACATATAAACTCTGTGGCACTTGTGATAACTACGTAATACTATAGTGTAGCATGCTAGTTAGGTAGGAGTTTTAATCCCAGACATGGCAACTGTGAAACTGTGAGAGAGTGTGTATCTTTGAGGATACCTGATTTTATGGAAATTCACACTTACTACTCTCCCCTTACCCCTCCTTTAGCACTGCTGCTGATGTTACTCACCTTCAAAGATACCTCTGGACAACTTTCCAACATGTAAGCTCTGTGGTGCTTGTGATAACTGTGCAATACTATAGTGTAGCATACTAGTTAGGTAGGGGTTTTAATCCTGATTCTGACAATTGTGTAAATATGCATGTCTCTATGAGTGTGTGTATCCTTGTAGAGACCTGATTTTGTGGTCATTCACACTTACAACACTTCCCTTACCCCTCCTTTACCACTGCTGCTGATGTCACTCAGCTTCAAAGATAAGTTTGCACAGCTCTCCAACATGTAAGCTCCATGGTGCATGCCATAAATGCAGAACAATGTAGTATCAATAACTACAAAGGTATGGGTTTGAATATCATCCATGGGAAGTGTTTGTGTGTATACATATGTATGTCTGTACCTCAAGAATTTGGCCCCATTTACACCCAGTACACATCTCAGTGCCTGACTTTAGCAGTCCTGCAGATATTATCCACCTTAGAAGTACCTGTTGCCAACCCTAAACCATGTAAGGTCAGTGGTGCATGTGATAAATGCATAACCATAATGGTCTGAAAAGATTATTAGGTAGGGGTTTGAGCCTCACCCCTGGCAAATGTAAATGTGTGTGTAGGGTAAATTTTTTTTGGGATCTCTCACCCACTACATCACCCAATGCCAGTATTTACAAGGGCTGGTGATGTTCCTCACCTTAGAAGTACCTTGGGACAACATCCATCCTATAAGCTCTGTGGCACGTGCAATAAATGTGGTACACTGTAGTAGCAATACATAACTAGGTAGGGGTTTGAATCTCAGTACTGGCAAGTGTGTGTGTATCTGTCATCAGTATCCTATCTGGGGGTTGCTGTGATTGTGTAATAACATTATCCATTGTGGGGTGGATTTTGCTAAATTATTATGTTGAGGACCTAATATATGTTACAATGTCCACATTACAAGGCCAACAGATATCATACACCTGAAAGGTTGGTGTAGACAATCCACAGCCCTAAATGTGACAGTATGGATTAGTGAACAATATAGGCAACCCTTCTATTACTCAGAGAACACTCTCCACCCACGTATCATACACCAACACACTTGGCTAGGCAACAACCACTATATTGGTAGTTCCCCTGCATATTGCCTCCCAGATAGTAACCATGGTGCGATAGCAGTGGACTACATGCCTATTGACCACAACAGTGCCACTGACATCAGAAAGTACTTTGATGTGTTACAGCTCCTAACTGTGTGTTATCCAGCAAGTAAAAGGACATGGCACCCTGTTCCATCCCTCAGTAGCCAAATAAATGTGTACAGTGGCCCATTTGCCATGTTCACCACTGGACGCCTGCAACAACTGTAGAGTCTGCAAATGTACCCCACAAAGGGAATACCATGCCTTATACACATGCGCTGTATGGACAGATGCCACTAACTCCACTGAATACCCATATCATACTGTCCATGTAGGTGCAATCATGGCCTCAGTTGCATAGCCAGGTCTCACCAAATGAGGTTAGGAATGCTACATCAGAAGATACCAATCTGTCCACACATGACCCAGAGACCTCAAGTACACTTCCACACGTCAAAGAACATGCATGTGGGATGTGTGCACATCCCAGACACTGTCCATGTTATGGAATATAGATCACATGCATGAGACGTAGGCACATCACTGGCCACCCACAATAGAAACCCAGATGAGTGGATAGTGAATACAATATCCACCCCTGGGGACCACTCTAGGGACTACACTCCTGAGCCACACTGGGGACTATTGTCATGTGGCCTGATGCCAAGGTATTCCCTTGGCCTAGCCTTGTAGAGCCTTCAGGCCCATTCACCTACTACACACCTGTAAACCAATGAACCTATGGATCTCAGTACTGGCATGTGTGTGTGTGTTGTGTGTGTGTGTGTGTGTGTGTGTGTGTGTGTGTGTGTGTGTGTGTGTGTGTGTGTGTGTATGTGTGTGTGTGTGTGTGTGTGTGGCCATTTGCACTCACTACACCTCCCATTGCCCTACTTTAGCATGCCTGCTGTCAGTCACCTTGAAATAACCCTTTAGCCAAGTTTCAGCCCTATATGCTCCATGGCACTTGAGATAACTGTGTAATACTGTAGTGTAGCAAGCTAGTTAGGTAGGAGTTCTAATCCTGGTACTGGCAACTGTGATAATGTGTGTGTTTGCATGAGAGAGTGTGTGTGTCTTTATTGACACCTGATTTTGTGGGCATTCACACTTACTACACTTGCCTTATCCCTCCTTTAGCACTGCTGCTGATGTCACTCACCTTCAAAGATACCTTTGGGGAGTGCTCCAACATGTAAGCTCTGTGGCGCATGCAATAACTGAGTAACACTATAATAACAATACATAGGCAGGTAGGGGTTTAAAGTTCAGTACTGGTAAGTGTGTGTGTGTGTGTGTGTGTGTGTGTGTGTGTGTGTGTGTGTGTGTGTGTGTATGCGTGTGTGTGTGTGATCAGTATCCAGTGTGGGTGTTGGGGTGATTGTGTAATGACAGGATCCATTGCAGTGTGCATTTTGCTACATTATTATATTGAAGACCTGTATGTCCCAATGTCCACATTACAAGGCCAACAGTTGTCAAACACTGTAGAGGTTTTTGTAGACAATCCTCAGCCATAAATGTCTACTGCCATGTGCAATTACTATGTGACAGTATGGATTAGTAAACAATATAGGCAACCGTTATAATACCCAGACACCACTCTCAACCCATGAACCATACACAAACACACTTGGCACTTACTCCCTTCCTTTCTTACTTTCCCTCTGTCTCTCTGTCTCTCTGTCTGTCTCTCTTTCTCTCTCTCTCTCCCTCTCTTGTGGATGTGGAAAAGTACATCTGCTTTGCATAGGCAGCAGCTTGACTTTTGTAGGTAATGCTCATGATCAGCTGATGGCCTGTGTACAAATTGGAGTCCCCTACTTGCTAATTGCATGTGGAAAAGCTGTGGTGTCATTCCTATAGCCAATTGCATGGAAACACACTCCTATAACTAAGCACTTCATGTGGGTCTTGGCCCTTTTCCTTCACTGTAAGCAGAACTTCATGTGGGTGTCTGACAAACAGCATCACAGAGGGTAGCTGGAAATACAACATACACTGTGGAGACAGGCCAACAAACAGGAGGGGGATGTTCTAGACATGGGGACAGAATGTAAGGCTGTTCTACATTTGAAGTAATGTTGGTTTAACAGGGTTTGTGTGGATATGGCTGTTCTACATGATTTATAGTCTGGCATGACAGTGTTATATGTTTGAGAAAACTCTCACCTGTAGGGCTATCTGCCAACTGGCCAGAGTTTGGAGTCTTAGATGTCATGTGTTACTCACACATTTTCTGTCTTTGTAACTGCAGTAGCATACTCTGATGATTGCAGTCAGTAAAGGGTGACATCCATGTGTGTTCTTCTTCTTCTGGCTTTTTACCGGTTAGGGGTCGCCACAGTGGATCACCTGTCTGCTCATGATTGGCAGTGGAGTTTTGCATTGTCGAGTTGCCAGCCCGGCGCCCAACCTTCCACAGAAGGCACACACACTCACACCTAGGGTCAATTTAGAGTTTCCAATCCACCTGCAGCATGTCTTTGAGATGTGGGAGGAAACCGGAGCACCCGGAGGAAACCCACGTGACCACAGGGAGGACATGCAGACTCCACACAGAAGGCACCCCAGCCGAGGATCGAACCGGAGAGCCTCTTGCTGTGAGGCGACAATGCTAACCACTGCACTATCGTGGCCGTCCTGACATCCATGTGTGTTACTGACTTCATATCCCTCAGAAGAGATATGTCACAACAAACCCTGTTACACCAGCAATTTACTCAGTTAATCACAGTGATATGTCAATATTGGCCCTGTGTTTGTGCCTCTGTCCTCCAAGTCTGTCACCCTTTGTCCATATGTCATGCAGTAAGAGGTGCATATGTACAGTATATCATTATTTACTGACATCATTCCTGATATCAAGCCAGTGATATATCAGACTGACAGACATATTATTTATATAAGGCCTTATATTTGAGGACAAAACCTGGACATTCTGTTTATAGTCTGTACAGTAGTGAGGTCTGTGTACTTATGGTGATTTTTGACAGAGTCCACAACAATCTCCAGTGACAGCAGGGAACCCAATAAAGGCAGTCTCGCAATGTAATTCAACTCAGTTTATTGAACAAAAAGCAGGATTGAGTGCTTTCATTTCCCTCCAGGAAATTTCATCAGATTCTGATAAAAGCACTCAATCCTGTTTTTGTTCAATAAACTGAGTGGAATTACATTGTGAGACTGCCTTTATTGGGGTTCCCTGCTGTCGCTGGAGATTGTTGTGGATTATTGGTTTATTTTTTCTCTGGTTTCCATCTCTTTTGTTTATTGATTTTTGACAGAGTGTCAGTATTGTGTAGCAGTGTATTGTGAATATGTTATTTAGCCTGTGTACAGACTGGGGTAGATGCCAGTGTTCTTGATCCTGTTCTATCTGACATTGCATGCTGCTCCAGTTTCTGGTACCCTATCAGTGTATATGTTTGTAGGGCCAGACTGAGACATGTCCCATACCACAGTCAGGCATCAGACTACACTGTGAATTGGGCCAGTATATGTAGGGTTAGTGTGTGAGTGGCAAATATGATGATGATTTTGTTCACACAGTCCATACACTGTACTATTAATCAGGCTTACCATAATGTGACTGTGATTGTGTTGAGATTGGTTGTGGGTATACACTTTCACACTGGTGTCTATTAGTCCGTGCTGTTACATGCTTATAGAGTCTGCTATATTTGCAATTACATGTGTATTTCCCCATAGGAAAATTGGGTTAGTGTTGTGGAAGTCTGCCTGTAGTTTAGACAGTGTTTGGTGACATGCCTAGCAGCTCAGTGTATTTACCTAGTGTGATGTTATGTCCAGATATTTGTCAGATGTACTGTTGCCTGGCCACCATGCATGTTGTGTAGTTATGAAAAAGCAGTGGGATGCTGTGAAGATGTATGTCACTAACTAGTGGGAAGTGTGTGAGCTTGGGACCTCTGCTCCTCCAGTTAATATGTGTTAGGATAGACAGGAGAGTGTGAATGCATCAACTGTGTCAGCTTATCTACTCCAGTATTTGTGATATATCCCCATTTTCATGTCTGTAAACATCCCCTTTGTCAGGCTTGGTCCACACTTCTTGCACTAAGGAGTTCTGTGTATACCTCTGGACTGACCAGATTATATCAGACTGTCCACGTTTATTGGTCATAATTCTGCTGTATTCCACAGGATTATTACATTGATTTGTGTGGTACTTCACTATGATCATTTTATTATGTCTGTCAGTACATGTCAGTTTCAGAAGAGCCTTCCTTCACAACATCTCTGTTGACACAACCCCTGTTACTGTAGCAGCATTCTATATTTATGACTGCAATACTTACATTATATTGCCTTGAACTAAGAGGTTGAGAGTGATGGTGCTGAGGTATGGCTCCACTACATGTTATGGGCATATGTTATATATAATATATGTGTGTGTGTGTGTGTGTGTATATATATATATATATATATATATATATATATATATATATATATATATGTGTGTGTGTGTGTGTGTACATGTGTACACATATATCTATCTATATATATATATATATGTATAGCCATATCCTTATGTGTAAACATGAGTGCTGTATATACCTTCTCAGATGCATCCTACCATATTTATCTGATATGTGTATATTTAGATATAAAAACCTGACTGATTCAACACTATTTTCACTAACAAGTAGTAAACAATTGTAGTAATCAAAGCAGCTGTTCACTACTATTCAATACATGTAATGTTTACACCTCAAATAGTGTAGTGGTTAAGTGTAGTAACTATAGCCTAGAGGGTCCTGGGTTCAAGACCTGCAAGGGCTGTTTATTTTGTTGCTAGGCAGAACAAGGTCTGTTGGATGCAGAATGGTTAAGGCAGATTTGAGCAGCTTTAAGTGGATTTGCGTGGGTTTGCACGATGGTAAGCGGTGCTAATGTATGGTTAACCGAAAAGGCGCTTACACCATGTAGGCTTCGCATACCAGTGGGCAAATCTGATTAGCATTTACATTTATCTGATAAGCATAGCTCAGCCCTGGTAACCAGTGATCACATTCCAGTCTGATAAAATAGCAGGGTAATGACATCTTTAATAAGTGTATTTAATTCCATGTACATAACATGCTTCTATGTGCTGTCATTACAGTAGCAAGGGGTGTGAGTATACTCTATGGGACACCTGAGTATACATGGGTAGTACCACATTCTTTTCTCTTTGTATGTGTTTCATACACGAGTAGTATCCCAGGTTATATGCATTCACACTTGCATGTATTATATCATTACGTTACTACTTTTTACAGTGCTTTTCCAAGTAAGAGTAGATTGCAGATTGTAGTACTGGAACCATACACCCCTACATGCAAAGCTGGACTCTGAGTACTGACTATCATGTTCTTGGTGTTTGAGCTGTATGTTTTTAAGTATCTCCTATTGGATATTGTTCTGATATGTTGATATTAACTGTAGACTACTATGTGCTTAGGACATGTCATTGAGGACTGCTGCCATGTAGTAATGGCATACCTATCAGTGTCAGACATCTATCTGTCAAAACATTCATCCTAATACATAACCTGTTGGCTAGCTAATTTCTGTCTGTCCTCTGTACAGATGTGCAGATGTCAGATATTCATCTTGACTGCTTACAGGCAATGTCTGATTGACTGACACTGACATGTCTGCCCAGCTGTGCTATGAGTGCCACAGCTAGGAAACCACACTCTGTATGCACCAGATGCCATGGATACTTCAACCAGACTACCACAGTCAACAGAACATGCTTGGGTACAGGTCTCTAACCCAGTAACTGGCCAGATTATGCACTATATGTTGCATACATGTCAGTTGGAGTGCCTCACTGGCCCTCTGCAAGAGAAAATCAGATGATTGGATGTTGAATTTAACTGTCACCCTGGGGATCACTCAAGTGGCATCAGTTGATTGATGGCCTGATGACAAATGCCAGGTGGCATGATACCAGTGTACCCACATGCCCTACTCTTCTCATCTCTCCATGGATATTAGCCTGGTACACACCTAGGAACATCTGGACCTATGGACCTCAGTACTGACAAATGTGTCAGTGTGCATTACTGAGAATAACAGTGTCTGTGTGTTTGTAAACTTGTAGTTGAAAATACTATGAGGGCATTCTCACCCAGTACACCCCCCATTGCTATACTTAGAAACGGGTGCTGCTGTAATTCACATTAAATGTACTTTGTTACACTGTTCACCCTATGGGCTACCTGGAGCTTGCAGTACCAGCATAACACTGTTTTACAAATGGGTAGATAGGTGTGAGTTACCCCCTGAGTCCTGGAAAATGTGAGTATGTGTGTGTGTGTGTGTGTGTGTGTGTGTGTGTGTGTGTGTGTGTGTGTGTGTGTGTGTGTGTGTGTGTGTGTGTGTGTGTGCAAGTGTGTGTGAGTGTACATATTTGTAGGAGACAGCATTCTGAGGCCACATTCTCCAAATACACTAAACCTTGCCAAACATTATAAGGGATGGTGAGGTTGCTGACATTAGGAGAGCCATGACAAACCCTCACCCTACTATCCCTGTGGCATGTGCAATAAATGCATATCCTTGTAGTAGCACTGATTAGATAGACAATGGTTTGTATTGCAGTCCTGGTCAATGTGTGATTGTGGGTATGTCAGAGCATTATCATGGGTTTCAGTGAGTACAATATCCAATGTGGGGTGTAGGTGCTGGGAATACTATCTTTACACCATGGTACCCCCAGTACATGTCCAAAGGTCCACTATATGAGGACTGCTGTCACCATCAACCATACAGGTGATGCATGTGCTGTGTGCAAAAACTCTGTAACAATATGGACTCACTGACAAGGAAGTTAACACTGCTAAACTCAGGTCTGTCAAATGTGTTTATAACTGTATGTGTTTGTCAATGTGTATATGACAGTATGTCATACGACATATTGTTCATTAACACTCAGTACATCCCCCATTACCATACTGAACAAGGCCGGGTGATGTTCTTCACTTAACAGGAAGCTCGGGAAACACCTCACCCAAAAAGCTCTGTGGTGCGTGCAATTAAGGCCAAACACATCAGTAGCAACAAGTACCTAGGTAGGGGTTCTACTCTCAGTGTTGCCAAGTAAGTGTGTGTGCATGTGAAGGGATCTACTTCAGTTTGCAGAAAACATATTTCCCAGGAGATCATTTGTCTGAGAACTAACTGGCAAAAGGTAACATTTCAAAGCAATCATTTTGTGGAAATTCATTCCATCAGAACTAGTAGTGGATGTGTCAATGCCCTCTTCCTCACTGTACAGCTGTACAGCGATACTGGAGTTGATATATATAGTTGGGTATGGTGGTTGTGGGCACAGCCACCCACATTGGGGTTATTGTTGTGCATATCCCCTCCCCCGGTTAGTGTGCTGTTATACTGTACAGTTTATGTTAACAGGTTAAGTAGTTGTTAATCACACTATGTGTGGTTCTACACCACCCCGCACCCTCCAAACTGGGGGGCTGTGCCCCCCACACCAGCACACCTATGTTTACCAACTCCAGGATTGCACTACATTGGGGAAGAGGAGATATACCCTACAAGTACCATTGTCAATGACATTAAACTGGCAGACTGATTATTTACTAATGTGATGTTTTGGCAATTTGGTCTTGGTGGAATTACGTAGGCCAAAATGAGTTCACTGCAAAATGAAGTACATCCATGTGAACAGTATTCTCTGTGTATTGCATCAACACCAAAGCCTCTGTGTGTACGTTATTCACAAACATTTGGTGTGTGTCACCCAGTACATTTACCATTGTCCACTGTAGAAGAGCTGCTTACATCAGCCACCATGCACTCACCTGTGTACACTGCTCAGACCTATCAGCCATGTGGCACATGCAGTAACTGTTATACAGACCTGTTACTTGTGTTCAGCTGTACCTGGCATATGACACAGTCAATGTGTCACCACAGTGCCATACACCTTGTAGGAAAGGACAGCAGACCAACATCCTCCTGACACATAGACACCTAGAACACAAACAGAATACATTATGGAGCCCACAATCAGACAGTGTTAATAACAGCTATAATGCATCATGGCTGGACAGCTACACACCCTGATGTGTAAGTATTAATCATTCCAGCTGACAACACATTAAACAGTATTACATTGCTAAACCTTAGTACATTCAGCCTGTACATCAAAACCATATTAGCATGTCCCTGCATTGATGGTATGGATGACAAGGATGTGGCACAGGTATCATCATATGCACAGGGTGTGTTGTGGGTTTGCCAGAGGGGCCTAGACTGAGCCATTTGGTTGACATCATGTGTGTGGGTTAGGGGATTCTTTATTAAATGGCCTGTGCATACGTGATGTGTGTAGGTATGGAGGTGCCCTAGCTCTGTTGGTGATGTGTGTGTGTATGTATGCACACATTTCTGCCATGTGGCTGCCCTATACAGGAGTATGTTAGACAGCTGCAGACCATACATGGCAGGGTGTACAGTTCACCGTGTCAAGCCATGGACATGGGAACTGTGCCTGCCAGGAGTTGCACGGGCACTACCGGGCAGAAGCCCAGATATAGTACTCGCTCCTGATGATGACAATTGTCTGCTGGATCCGTGTCCCTATTGGGACTGGCCAGGACCACATGCACGTGGCCTGCTGCATTGTGGTGTGGACAGTACTCCCCTGCAGTGCTGGTGCTGGTGCTGGTACTGCCACTATGGGAGTGGCCATGAGCTGTTGCATGTCCACATAGACCTCCACCTGTTGATGTTGCCGACCTCCGTCCACGTGGCCAATGACCTATTCCCACCACATGTTCTACCACAGACACCACACAGTTGAGGATTCCCACCCATCTCGCCAAACCATCTATCCATGACCTCTGCAAAATAATGGTGGGCACATGCAAGATCACAGATATAGTCATGCACAGCAGGAAGAGTAGCCCTCTGGAGCCTCAGACTATCTCTAGTGTAATGTTCCATATGTGCCTGTGCCTCCATGATGGCCCGAAACATCCGTCTGGTGACACCTGCTGTGGCACTTCTGCCAGGGGCATGATGGCCAGCAGCCTTCCTACGAGCTCCTCTGTACATCTGCCTGTGTGGTACCTCGCTGGTCATCTGGCTATGGCTGCTGTGTACAGACACAATTGCCATAGTCACCACACTTTCCTGTCCCACACCACCACCCACCAACTGTCCCTCATCTATGGCCACTAGTGATGGGGTATGTATGGGCATTGTGACTGTGTGCAGGGATGGGGTGGATAAAAGTGGGATGTCAACCAATGGCACAGATTCAGCCCCTGACAACCCTGCCTGTGCCTCACTATATCTATCATCATTGTCAGAGTCTGTATGGACACTAACATCAGTTTGACTGCAGGAGGGACCCTGATCCACCTCACCACCTGTGAGGGGCAGACAAGAAGTGTAACTTAAGACCTGTACATTATGGTTTACTTCTACACACACACACACACACACACACACACACACACACACACACACACACACACACACACACACGTACAGGTGAGGTGGCACAAAGATATTACACAGACCTCTCATTCCCCAACAGTCAACATGCATGACATATGGCACTCAACAGCATGCACTGCAGCCATACTCAGTCCTTGTTACCAACATTATACATCTCTGTGATGCATGAGTTGTGTTAGTAGGTGATGCCCCTTCCACTGGAACACACTGCACCCATGTACACAGTATTGCTGTGTACCTGTACAGCACACTACCATGTATTGTGCACCATACCTCTCAAGTGTACACACCATTGCTGAATGTGTATTTGTGTGAAAGTTATGTTTGCTCTGTTGCTCACAGCCCATATGTGTTTGTCTGACGCATGCATGGGATGATATGAGGGCTGATGTCAATAATTAATACCTGTCCTTTGATTTGCAGATCTTATCATCAGCAGTGCATGTATGTGCAGTAAAATCCAGTTACACTGACAACCTTCAAAGCTTAATGTGGATATGAGGAGTGTACACACCCTTGTTGACATGCCAGCCTCTTCTATGATATGCAGTGGGGCCACAATACTGGATTTGTTAACATTACACACACCTGATATGTGACATATGACCTGTGTAATCCAATGCAGTATCAAACAAATGTGTTAGTCGTGCAGATGCTGAATGAGATGCATACAATATGTGGTTTGCATAAGTGTGCACACCCTTAACACAATGGTTTGTTGAAGCACCTGTTAAGTGAACTACAGCAGTCACTATTCCTGGAAGGGGTGTACTAGCATGGCCCATCTTCACTTGCCATTATTTGTTCACACTGCCCTACAAATGTTCCCCAACTCTACTAGATTGCAAGGTCAGCTCATGTGCACAGTCCTTGGACATCACACAGTGGCTTCATTATTGCTGAGTCAGGGTTATGTCTGGCACAATTCATAACCTTCACTGGGTTCAGATACAGCATTTGTATCAAGCTTTGGATGTATGCTTCAGTTTACTGTTGTGTTTCAAGCTGACACCCCTCCCCATCCTCAGCCTTATTGCAGATGCTTGACAACTAATGGACGCACATGAGTGTTATTTTTCAGTGTTCCAAATTCCAAACACCATGTCTACCGGCCTACTTCCAACTAATGAACAGCAAACCTAAAGGTGTACACTGGCACCAGCAAGCTAAATATTAGGGATGGTGGCCCTGAGGTGGAGTGACATGTTGCTTGTGCACCACATGTATCTTTATGACTACTGTCATGGTTTGTAAGCTGTGTGCAAGCCATGGCTGCTTCTGTTGCAGGTGAGTGAGCAAATGTCATGGACATACATCTTGGACAGCAGGCCATTACTTGGCATGACACTGAGGCCCTGTACTTGATGGAAGGTGTGTACTTAAGAAGAGTGAATCCTGTCAGTACATCACAAGCTGCTTCCACAATATGTTATTTGCAGTGTGTGCACACATATGCTTCCAGTGTTTAAGGTATGTATTCCCCATATTTGTTGTCCTAACATAGGATTCCACATTACACATTCATTGCTCATGTTAGAATCACATTACAGGTTGTAAAAGGTGTGGGATGTGATATTGTGGTTTGCCATTGTTTATATCAAGAACAGTTGCCATTATAATAGTGGTGTATACACTGTTGTAGCCACTGTATAAGGGTAATGTTTCAGACATATCCCTACTGTAGGCCATTTGTCCCACCATTATGTTCATCTCTGTCTCCATACTCACCAGCTACAGGCTGCTGCCCCAGTTGTATAACAGAGGGACCTAAATAGTTGTGTGAGAGAAGTAACATCAGTAGCCACTCCTGTGGTATTGGTACAGGATGGGAGCAGAATTTCAGCACATCGACAGTACAGACCCACAATACTAGAGATTATGCATATATGTTCATTACTACACTGCAGTAACAGACTATCTTATCTGCCATATGCATATAGATACTTTATAGATGAAAATGGATAAGCAACAGTGGTCTAGTAATGTGCCCTGGGGGTTTACCTGCATGCTTCTAGTCCATTGTGTGGGTGGCACCCACCTCCACAATGCTGTCTTCAGCCTGCTGGGTTGTCTGGTGGGCAGGTACCCCAAGGCTGGTGAGTAGCTCCTCAGCATGTGTCACTGGGGGCTGGATGGCATGACCCCCACCTGTGGCTCGCTCGTCCCTACTAACTGCAGCAGCATGCTGACAGGCATGGCAGATCAGATCTGTGCACCGATGTCACACCTGATCATAATTTTGGTTGTGCAGGCCAACATCGTTTACTCTGTGGATGAGCTCGTTCCACAGGGTGGTCCTCTCCTGCAGATCCTGGGCCTTGCGGCCAAATAATATGGCCTGATGCATGATGAGGTATTGGGGGGGGTTGCGTCATTTTAAAGGTTTGTGAATGTGGGCAAACATTCCCGGGGCATTGTACCTGGAAGACATAAACAGGAAAAAAGGTCACATGACCTAATATGGTTGTCCACGTGCACATCAACAGTGGATATTACTTGCAAATAATCCAGACTATACCATAACAATGTAAGCTATCATGGCTTTGACATCTTGCATTACACTACTGGCCCTGACATGTCCAGTTCACTCAATGTTGGACACTTAATGGCATAAGCCACTATTCACCATTCATTTCTGTGTAGAGGGATGACAGTGGCCATCTTCCATGTGGATGGTGTGTGGATGGTGGCATGTCTGTGTTTGACTGTATTGTGTGATGGAACTGTGAGCACATGCCTGTGTTCATGTAGGAGGTAAACTGTGATGTTCTCATGCCCCATGGAGACTTGCTGTTGTTGCCATTAGTCAGCATTATGTCCGTACTCACCATTGATGTGGGCAGGAGTGTGGTTGATGTGCATATCCCCCTGTACTAATGTTGTGGACAGGGTGCCACTATTCCCACCTATCCTGTCTGATGTAGGCTTCCTATATCCATGGCATGTGTGATGAGGTGTGCTTTACCCCCAGTACAGGTTGACTTGTGTTACTGGCTCTGAGACTGCATACATATGTGAAGACATGGTTGCAACTGGCCTTGGTGGTTTGAATATGTCTGATTTCTAGTTATAGTCAGCCATACAGGAAGTCACCAGTGAACCTACATTCTTGCTCAGATAGAGGTGCACTTGCTTCCAAGTTGTGGTCTGCACCTATGTGTCCCTGTACAGCCACTATAGCAACCTATTATGTGCTTTGTGTCTTGCTGCTGTCCACCAAGGGGGATTACTCTATCGTTGGTGGAGGATGGTTGTACAGGTAAGGTACTGCTGACTCCGTATAGCTACAGTGGATATGAAGTGTACACACCCCAGTTACAATGCATGGTATTTGTGCAATTGGAACATGACCCCACAAAAGCACATGTCAACACCATCCCCACCTGTGATATGTCCTATAGCCTGCTCAGTTCAATAGGGAACATAACAACCTGTCCTGTGGAAACATATGGAAATTAATACTCAGTACAGTAAGCCAGTTGAATGTGTGTGCACACCTTTACACTGATACATTGTGTAAACACCTGCTGAGATGATTTCATCATCCATTTGTCTTGGTTTGTACTCTAACATCATATCACATCTTCACTTGGCAGTGGTTGCTCACCTTCCATGAAACAGCTTTGTTTCTTTTTCAATAGAATTGTACAGGTTATGGGTCGCATTTGAGGTGAGAAACATTTTCACATGACTTTCTGTGGTCACATTGACATACAGCACACAAACCTGGCATTCCAACAGGGGTGTGTACACTATGATATCTAGTCTATACAGGTGTTAATATAGCTGTGTTAGGCATGGACAGTGGGTCATAACAAAGTTGTACACTTCTCTGATTACTACATGATAAGCATGCCTACTGTAGTACCCATATCAGTGTCATGGCAATGCAACAATCAGTAGCAGTACACATTTTATTTTGTTGTATGCAGTGAGAGTGATATTACACACTTGTGCAACATGCACATCCTATTTTCAGGACTGCTTGTGGACCATGTTATTACTTCTGTGCTTTTCAGCTGAATGTATGCATAAATAAACATGCTCAAGGGATATTTGGTATACATTTGTGTTCTATGTCATTATGGCACACTGTATTTACAGTCTTGCAACCCAATCATACATCTCAACCTGTTATACTAGGACTTCTGGTTATTGGTCCACATCACTGGGTGACAAAACAGGGAAGTCAGTTTTGATAAAGTATTAATATAGCTGCCATAACACAAGTATATGTGTAAGTGAGTACAGATATCTGTCACAACTGTGAACATTGTCCAGAAGAACACTGTACAGTTGAATGTTATTAATTAAATATATCACATGCAGTTTTACACACACATCTGTAACAGTACTTTACCATCTAAAAAAACCCTGTGAAAGGAAACCAGAGAAGACCCACTGAAATTGCTTTAGCATAAAAAATCCTTTAATCTCCTTTCTTCAGAAAAGATAATGTTACACTCACAACACAGCATATTTATATCAAAACAATTAAAAATAATTACATCAATTAAAACAGTTAATACACCCTAATTAAACAAATGATTAACTTCTGAAAATTACAAACTTGAAATTGTAACTGACTATAAATTTTAAGAAAGCTTGTTACCTAAAAAGCATTTTATATTAACACTAAAGTGCTTTACCATGCTCATGCCCTATATAGGTATCCTAGATTTACAATACAAATATGTATAATACTAATGTTCACAGGTAACATATGGATATGGGTAACATCCCATTAACTGGCCTAGCAGTGGCACAGACACGACTGTTTGACAAACACTCTAATGGTTGCTATATGTGAGCTGTCCTTTCCCAGGGTGTGTCAGGCTCCTCAGCTGTGACCTAACCTATCCACCTCTTAGAGCATCACATGTGGGGAAAGCCTAACATTGGGGTGGGATATATAGGGACAGATCGTAGATATGCCTATTACAAACCTATGAAGTTTGTAGCATGATACATTTTGCATTACCATGACTGTTCTGAAGGTGGTGGGGTCTGAAACTCATGTGTCTGTCATTACTTCATTACCTCCATCTCCAGCTATTTGCCAGACTAATATAAATGTTTGGAGGAACAGAACAAACACTATGATGGCTAAATCTTGACATTCTGTAAAGATCTGCACAGTTGACAGGTATGGCCCACTGCAGACAAAGCCAGATGCTATGTCCATGGCATTTGTTCAGCAGGACATCATTACAGCAAGTATTGATGGCTCATATACATCTTTCATAATCATCTATCCCATTATTACAGACCAAGTACTACATTCAATTACATGCTTACATGTTTCACATAGCTGGTTTATCTTCAGGTTCCTTCTGTGCATAAGTTGTCTTCTTGTTTCTTATTTTTGTTTTTTGTTTTTTGTTTTTTATAGGTTTTGTTTATGTGGTTTATATTTTTTAGGTATCTCTCTCTCTATCTCTCCACTACTGGGCTCGAGCTTGTTTGAATAGGTTGAAGCATAGGTTTTGATAGTGATGCTTATGTTCAGGTGATGGCCTTTGTACCAATTGCTGTTCCCCACTTGCTAATTGCATGCAGTCAGCTGTATAGTTCTTATAATAGCCAATGTCATAGTAACTACTACTATAAATAACTACATCATGTGGGTGTTGTCCCTTTACCTTGCCTGTATGGAAGACATCCTTCATGTGTGGGGGCAGCAGTGTTATAGACAGCAGGTAGGAATACCTCTTACAACAAGACTTGTGGACACAGGCCAACTACATGTTTGTATAAGGTTCCGGACCTACGGACAGTGTGTGAGTATTGCTGTTATATGCATTGAATACTGCTAGTTTTACAGGGTTTGTGTGTACATGCAAGTTTTGCATGGAATGCAGTCTGTCTGCATAGCTCTCAACTGTGGGCCTATCCACACGATGGCCAGAGGATTGGCTGTTATGTTTTGTCTGTTCTCTATACAGGTCTTGTCCCTGACATATCAGTGGCATTCTCTCCGTTGATTGCTATCAGTACATGGCAACATCTATTTGTATTTCTGACTTCATATTCTTGAATAAGGGTATGTTGCAACCAATCCTGTAACACCAGCAACTTTCACAGTATATAACAGCAATATTACAAATATGGCCCTGCGTTTCAGCCTCTGTCCTCCACTTATATACCACGCTCTATCCAGATGTCATGCAGTAAGAGGTTGATAGGTATGGTCTATCATTATTTAGTGCTGAAATTCCTGCTATCATTCCAGTGATGTTGTGGACTTCCACACAAGTTGTGGGGTAGGGTCCATATATATGAGGGCTACAGCTGGACAAAACATGTGTGCCCCTGTACAGTCTGGAGGTCAGTGTATAGAGAACACTGTTATATGCCCTTGTAAGACATTTTATGGGGGAGGGGTATTAAATGTTTTTAACCTAGGCTGTTACAACATGTGAGGAATATCAGTAATAAGAAACATAAAGGTATATGGCTGCACATTTTCATATGTTTCACCATGGGAACAGTGGTGGGCTAGAGCTTATTGTTTTGCACACAGTTCTGTTTGTCAGTGTAATAGTGACATTGTAAGTTAAGTATTGTTATGTAATGGATACATTTACATTGTGACAATTGATACTTTTCCCCCTAGGGGGTTGTCTACAGAGTGTAATTGGAGGCTGTTGAACTACATATGTAATTAAGTGTTGATTGATTCTTGTCTTCAAGGCAAGTGTGTTTTTTACTGTTGTACTGCTTAAAGGCTTTGGTTTAGACAGCAAAGTATGTTATTTTTTGCAGATTGCTTTATCATATGTTTTCTTTGAGAGTTGCATTAATCAGTTATGTATTTCAAACACCTAAATGCTATGAGAAATAGCATAAACAAATGAAATAGAACACAAATAAACATTTATATGTATGCAAAATGTGTGGTGTCATGTCCTTTGCATTGTGTGTGGGTATATGCTTCATGGAATAATTCTCATTTGTAGGAAAGAATCAGACACTGGACATTTGAAAAGGTGGCAACTGTAGGAATAATGGTTGTTTGATATTCTGTTCACCCTCTATATATACTTTCTTTATATATATCTATAAGTATTTATATATTTATATATACATATATATATATATATATGTGTGTGTGTGTGTGTGTGTGTGTGTGTGTGTATGATTGTATCATTAGACTGTTTAGTGCTTCCACATTGTACATTCTCTATGGTCGACTGACTGTTCTGTATGATATGTTAGAGAAATCATTCCAGCATCGTATAGCTCAGATGGCTTAATGGTAGCTTGTTCTGGTTATGTTGTACAGGGTCCTGGGTTCAAGTCATGTAAGGGTTGATTATTTTGTTGCAAGGCAAAACAGGTCAGCTGTGGAGGAAATGATAATGGCAATAATTACAAGAGGTCCCTCTTTTGGGCCCCCTCACCCCCATTTGCAGTGCCTTTGGTCAGATGATTTGCAGTGAGAGGTTCAGAGTGTGGATCCGATGTCTGAATGCAGTACACACACACACACACACACACACACACACACACACACACATATATATATAGAGAGAGATAGATTAGATATAGATATAGCTATATATATATACATACATATATATATATATATATATATATAGATAGATATATATATATATAAAATACACACATATATATATATATATATATATATATATATATATATATATATATATATATAATACACACACACACACACACACACACATATATATATATATATATATATATATATATATATATATATATGTTCATAGGTAGGTTCATATGTAGGTACTAGGCTATTGGCCTAAGTAAACCTAGCCAACAAGGTTCCCTGGCTTACGCCACCCAAGTAAGTTAATTTCCTGTGCCCCAAAATTGATCCTGGGGGTGTATTTCCTATTTCCCATCCACTCATCAAGATTTTTCTTGAATAGTGCTAATGAGGAACTTTGCTTGACATAGATGGGTAGCTTGTTCCAGAGTATAGAAAGTCTCTGGGACAGGAGTCAATCCCTCCAGCATGTCCTGTTTATTGTGGTGACAAGGTTTAGGTCCCTAGAGCATGTAGCTCGGAGGGATTGGGATTTCTTTAGGTGTAGCATGTCCAACAGCTCTGGGTTTAACATAGCTTTATATGTTAGGCAGAGGTCTCCTCGGAGTAGGCAATATGCTGCAGAGTAAAGCTGGAGTTTTTTGAGACTGTCAGTGTAGGGCATCTGTTTGAGGCCAATAATCCTCTTTGTGAGGTACTTCTGTGGCCTTTCCAGCTGCTGCAGATGTCTTGTGAGGTACATTCCAAAAGTGGCATTGTACTCTATAATGGGTCTAATGAGTGCATATATATATATATATATATATATATATATGTATATATATATATATATATATATATATATATATATATATATGTGTGTGTGTGTATATATATATATATATATATATATATATATATATATATATACATATATACATACATACATATGTATATATATATGCGTGTATGTATGTGTATATATATATATATATATATATATATATATATATATATATACATATATAAATACATTTTCCTTAATGTTGAATGACTGTGCTGCATATGTGAGAATACATCACACATGTCTACAGCTCAGATGGCTTAGTGGTAACTTGCTATGGTGTGCAGGGTCCTGCGTTTGAGACTTGCAAGGACTGATTATTTTGTTGCTGGGCAGAACAAGTGCTGCTGGATACACAGTGATTGAAGCACTTTTAAGCAGTTGTAAGCGGGTTTGCATGGGTTTGAGTGGTGGTATGCAATGCTAACTTCCAGTTAAATATGCTTACAGACAGTGGTGAAAAAGGGAGTAATCAGAGGGAAAGACAATAGGGAAAGTAGCTAGGGATGTGTAGGACAGGTTTAGGGAAGGTTCATAGCTGTCTATTTCTTCTACAGCAACAGCTGTACATATATAATGAATTTGGAGGTATATTTGGACACCCAAACCCCTGAGAGAGGGGGTGAGGAGAACAATAATATGTTGTGGAGCCAATTAGACCAGATTACGTGTCCAGTGGACACATGCAAAATGAACTGCTGTGTATTGGGCAAAATTTGTTTTTTGGAACAGATTGCCCTTTTTTTAAGGTGAGAGTGGGATGTTGAGGAAGGATACTAGGTATATTTGGGGAGGTAGGTTGGGTAGGAAGATGGAGAAGACATACAAGACAGCATACAGGCAGTATAGTCACACAAGAATAAATTAGTCACAGCACATTAGGGGATGTCAGGGAAGGTAAATAAATCCATATTATGTAATGAATGATGAATCAATCCCATACAGGTGGTAGACCAATATAATAAAACATAAACAATGTTAAGCATTGCACAGCTATGTTGACCAGGTGTAAGCATTGTGTACATATGAATATTAAGCAATGAATAGCCCAGCTAAGTGGATTTGCCCATTGGTAAGCAATGCTGAACCTGCCCCTTTAAGCACTGCCAACTTTAGCTAAGCAGGTTTGCCCGTAGCTTAGCTTAGCTCAGCATTTTCAAAATCATCCAATCATGGCAAAGGGTGGGAAACTGGATGTATTTAAACCCTGCAGGCGGGAATACAGCTCATAACTGGTTGTAGCTCTCCAATGTAGGCAGTATGGCAGGTGTTGGAGTGGGCATGGGCTTCTGGGTGCAGCCCTGGGGCACACAGGAGTCCAAGGTCATGGTAGGACTCCTGGTAAGAAATCATGACATGAGACTGCTACAGGACCAGTACCAGGGCTCCCAATATAAAGTGGAAGCCTGGGAAAGTCTTGCTTATGATCTCACCAGTGCCACTGGTATCCCTCAGACTGGTGAGCAGGTCCAGCACCACTATGCCAACTTGAAACAGAGGAAGAGGGAGCAATTGGAACAGTGGGTCCAAGAAGCAAGAGACAGGGGAGATATCCCAGCAGTGTGTAAGTATTCCTATCAATAACTGTTTTCCAAAGTTCAGCCTGTGCATTTGATGGATAGGTATGCGTAAATGTTTCTCTATTTTCATTACAGCTGCAGCTGATTGGGCTGTGAGCCAGGAAGCCCATATCATTAGGTTGCAAAGGCTGCATCACGAGGCTGGTGATTAACAATCCTGCTTGTAGTAGTCATACCAAATAAATATAAAGTAGTAGAAAGTCACCTGGCCGTATAAAAACTGTGTATGGGTTGTACTGAATAAACTAAACAATATGACAGTAATAGTCCCATATAGGTGATATTTAAATAAAACTAACTGCCTGGCAGTAAATTTCTAAATCCTGGACTGGTTGTGTTTACTCTGGTATTGTATGGCATTTAGTGTTGCATTCTCTGAACAGTAATGTTGTGTTAACCACTGTTACCCACACTGTGCTACATAAAAATATATATCTAGGAATGTATGTATAAGACTGTTGTAAGTACAAGGTCAGATTGTACAACCAAGACAGACTTAGAAAACACTGAAGGAATAGACAACATTTTCTAAATAGCTCACTCTGATGAAGCACAACTTGTATTTTAGCACACACAGCCATGGCTCAAATCCTGGGAGTGGTAGTAAGCTGTATGCATAATCATACCTCTCAACTGTATAGATTTTCCCAGAATGTCCAGATAATTGGCTCATATTTTTGGCCTGTTCCTCTTTCTACCTGGCAAATCACTGGGATGATCTCATAATTGTAGTCACTAAATAATGACATACATTTGAGTTTCAGACTTCAAATCCTTCAGAAAATGTATATTACAACAAATCCTGTTACTCTAGCAACTCTGTAAGTTTATAAGAGCAATATTCAAAATATGTCCCTAATTTACCCCCATGTTGTCAAGCTTTGTCCAGATGTTTCACATTAAGAGATTGAGCGGTATGTGTATAATTTTAAATAGGAATCTGGGAATATGTGTAGAAACAGTCAGTTAGTGTTAACAAACATTCCCCCCACAGGTCTTTCAGATAAGAAAACTAACTGCCTGGACTGGACTGGTTGTGTTTACTCTGGTATTATATGGCCTGGCATGTAGCATTTACCAAGATCTGATATCACAATGATACTGTAGTGTCAACCACTGTTTCTCACACTGTGCTACAGAAAAATATGTCTAGGAATGTCTGCATAAGACTGTTATAATTACAAGGTCAGATTGTACAACCAAAAGAGAGACTTAGACAGAAAACACTGAAGGAAAACAGTGGTTTCTAAATAGCTCACTCTGATGAAACAGAAATTGTTGTATTTTTAGAAGACACAGCCATGGTTCAAATGCTGGAAGTGGTAGTAAGCTGTATGCATAATCGTACCTCTCAACCATACAGATTTTCCCAGAATGTCAAGATAATTGGCTCATATTTTTGTCCTGTTCCTCTTTTTTCTGGCAAATCACTGGGATGATCTCAGGATTGTAGTCACTAAATAATGACATACATTTGAGTGTCAGACCTCAAATCCTTCAGAAAATGTATATTAAAACAAACCCTGTTACTCTAGCAACTGTCTAAAAATTTATAAGAGCCATATTTAAAATATGTCCCTATTTGTACCCTCATTTTGTCAAGCATTGTCCAGATATTGTGCATTAAGAGGTTGAGAGGTATGTGCATAATTTTAACTAGGAATCTGGGAATATGTGTAGAAACAGTCAGGTAGTGTTAACAAACATTCCCTTCACAGGTCTACCAGGTAAGAGAACTAGAATTTAGCTATAAGACAGTTAAAATATACACTGTGTATAAACATACCACTGCTCAAACCAAGGCCATAGGGTATTGTAATAATACCTGTAGAGTAATGATTAGAGCAATGATCATTAAAGTTGTGAGTACTGCAAGGATATACAAGTTGTTAACTGACATCTCTCTCTCTCCCCTCCCACCATATCTGCAACAATAATCTAAACACACAAATAAATGGGTATGTTTTACACCAAACCTACTGTTGGGACATATGTCCTATTATTCAACAAGTATTGAAATGTGTTTCTATTGGTGTTCAATGTTGAAATATTATCATTAGTGGCCTGTTACTATCAATGCAACCTGCATGACATTGTAAAGGCCACTGTGGTTCCATATATGCATGAGTTCTGTTTGCTATGCAACTGTCCCAAATCTGTTGTTTTGGGTTAATGGGAACATCTATGCATGCTGTTATAACTGATCCTGGATTATGTTGACTATCATTAACCCATATATGTTCTAATACTGTAACACCATAGCACGTTTGGGAAGGCCGGTCCCAGCTGACCCACCTCTCCTACCTCATCTGGCTGTAGCACCGGGCCCCAGCACATCTGGGACCCACCTCGGGACCTCCTCATCCATTGGTCCTGCACCATCTTCAGGTGGGACCACCTCATGGATGGGGCTTGTCCCCCCCTGGGAGTGGGCACAGACAGGATCCTGTCAACTAAAGCCAGGTCCGGGGTTTGGTGCATAGCAAGCTCTGAAAGGAGTTTGAAGATCTGCTATGCCAGCTTGAGGGCTGCATGGTGTAATTAGATGGTCAACCTGTCCTTCCTGCTCAGCCCCCAGCAGAGCCACCTTTGGGGCAGTGAAGGTGCAGTGGTGACTGCCCATGGGTGGGGACCTCAGTCCCACTCTTTCCATTTGGGGGCTCATGGGCTTCCAATTTCCAAACACCATCCCCATCCAATGTGTTTACCCTCCACATGTGTCATATACCACTGCTGTATGCTGTCTTGTCTGTCTTCCTACCCAACCTACCTCCTCAAATATACCTGACATCCTTCTCCAACATCCCACTCTCATCTTAAAAAAAAGGGCAATCTGTTCTTAAAAAAAAAATGTTTGCCCCATACATAGCTGTCCATTTTGCACATGTCTACTATGCACATATAATCTGATCTAATTGGCTTCACAACACATTATTATTCTCCTCACCACTCTGTCAGGGGTTTGAGTGTCCAAATATATCTCCAAATTCAGTATATATATACACTGACATTGCTGTAAAAGAAATGGACAGCTATGGACCTTCCCTACACCCATCCTGCACATCCCTAGCTACTTTCCCTATCTATCATTTTTCCCTCTGCATGCTCCCTTTTTCACCACTTTCCTATCACCCCTTTCTTCTTTTCTTTTAAAGAAATTAGTGCAGGGGTAAGTGGGAGTAAGCACTTTTAAGCAGTAGTAAGCAGGATTAAACCTGTTTGCATGGTGCTAAGCAAAGCCTACACAGATTACGCACTTTTCAGGCTGTCTGTAAGCATAATTAACTGGAAATTAGCATTGCTTACTGCCACACAAACCCGCGCAAACCCGCTTACAACTGCTTAAAAGTGCCTTAAACACTCTGAATCCAACAGCCCTTGTTCTGCCCAGTAAGAAAATAACCAGCCCTTGCAAGACTTGAACCCAGGACCCTGCACACCATAGCTTCAGCAAGTTACCACTAAGTCATCTGAGCTGCTGATATGTCTGATGTTTTCTCAAACATATCATGCAGCACAGTGATTCAACAGTAGGGAAAATGTATTTATATATGTATATGTATCTCTCTCTCGATATATATATATATATATATATATATATATATATAAATGTAGACACACACATATATATATATATATATATATATATATATATATATATATATATATATATATAGTGCATTCGGACATTGGATCCAGACTCTGAACCTCTAACTGCAAAACATCTGACCAAAGGCACTGTAAATGGGGGTGAAGGGATCCAAAAAGGGACCTCTTGTATTTATTGCCATTATCCCTTCCTTCACAGATGAACTGTTCTGCCTTGCAGAAAAAGAACCTACACTTGCAAGCCTTGAACCCAGTACACTGTACAACATAGCTACAACAAGTTACCACTAAGCCATCTCAGCTGTAAGATGTTGGGATGATTTCATTAACATATCGTGCAGAACAGTCAGTCTACCATAGAGAATGTACAATGTGGAAGCACTAAACATTCTAATGATACATATTCACACACACACACACATATATATATATATATATATATATATATATATATATATACATATATACATATATAAAGACATATATATATATATATATATATATATATATATATATATATATATATATATATATATATATATATATATATATACAGAGAGTATATATAGAGGGTACACAGGATATCAAACAGCCATTATTCCTACAGTTGCCACCTTTTCAAATGGCCAGTGTCTGATTCTTTCCTACAAATGAGAATTATTGCATGAAACATATACCCACACACAATGCAAAGGACATGACACCACACACAGTTTGCATACATATAAATGCTTATTTGTGCACTATTTCAATTGTTTATGCCATTTCTTATAGCATTTAGGAGTTTGAAATACATAATAACTGATTAATGCAACTCTCAAAGAAAACATATGATACAGTAATCTGCAAAACATAACATACTTTGCTGTCTAGGCTAAAGCCTTCAAGTAGTACAACAGTAAAAAACACACTTACCTTGAAGATGAGAAACAACCAACACTTAATTACAGATGTAGTTCAACAGTCTCCAATTATACTCTGTACTCAACCCCCTTGGGGGAAAAGTATCAGTTGTCACAATATAAATGCATCTGTTACATAACAATGGTTAACTTAAAATGTCACTATCACACTGACAAACAGAACAGTGTGCAAGACAGTAAGCTCTAGCCCACCACTGTTCCCATGGTGAAACGTATCAAAATGTACAGCCATATACCTTGTTTCTTATTACTGATATCCCTCACATTTTGTAACAGCCTAGATTAAAAACAATTAATACCCCTCCCCCATAAAATGTCTTGCAAGGGCATATAACAATGTTCTCCATACACTGACCTCCAGACTGTACAGGGTCACACAGGATTTGATCCTACCCCACAACTTGTGTGGGAGTCCACAACTTCACTGGAATGACAACAGGAATGTCAGCTCTAAATAATGATAGACCATACCTATCAACCTCTTACTGCATGACATCTGGACAAAGCCTGGTATGTAGGTGGAGGGTATAGGCTGAAACACAGGGCCATATTTGAAATATTGCTGTTATGCACTGTGAAAGTTGCTGATGTTACAGGACTGGTTGCAACATACCCTTACTCAGGAATATGAAGTCAGAAACACAAATGGGTGTTGCCATGTACTGATAGCAATCAACAGAGAGAATGCCACTAATATGTCAGGGACAAGACCTGTGTGGGGAACAGACAAAACAAAACAGCCAATCTTCTTGCCATCGTGTGGATAGGCCCACAGTTGAGAGCTAAGCAGACAGACTGCATTCCATGCAAAACTAGCATGTATACACAAACCCTGTAAAACTAGCAGTATTCAATGCATATAACAGCAATACTCACACACTGTCCCTATGTCTGGAACCTTATATAAACATGTAGTTGGCCTGTGTCCACAAGTCCTTTTGTAAGAAGTATTGCTACCTGCTGTCTGTAACACTGCTGCACACACACATGAAGGATGTCTTCCATACAAGAAAGGTAAAGGGACAATGCCCACATGATGTAGTTATTTATAGTAGTGGGTTGCTATGACATTGGCTATTGGAAGACCTACACAGCTGCCTGCATGCAATTAGCAAGTAGGGAACAGCAATTGGTGCAGAGAGCATCACCTGAACATGAGCATCACCTACAAAAGCCATGCTTCAATCTACTCAAACAAGCTCGATCCCAGTGGTGGAGTGAGAGAGAGGGAGAGAGGGAGAGAGAGAGAGAGAAAGAGACAGAGTGAGAGAGAGCCCCCTCCAAAAATAAACAAAACCTTGCAATAAGAAACAGGAAGACATCCTGTACACAGAAGGAATCTGAAAATAAACCAGTTATGTGAAACATGTAAGCATGTAATTGAGTGTAGTACTTGGTCTGTAATAATGGGATAGATGATTATGAAAGATGTATATGTGCCATCAAGACTTGCTGTAATGATGTCCTGCTGAACAAATGCTATGGACATAGCATCTGGCTCTGTCTGCAGTGGGCCATACCTGTCAACTGTGCAGATCTTCAGAGAATGTCAAGATTTAGCCATCATAGTGTTTGTTCTGTTCCTCCAAATATCTATATTAGTCTGGCAAATAGCTGAAGGTGGAAGTAATGAAGTCATGACAGACACATGAGTTTCAGACCCCACCACCTTCAGAACAGTCATGGTAATGTGAAATGTATCATGCTACAAATTTCATAGGTTTGTAATAGGCATATCTACAATCTGTCCCTATATATCCCCTCTAATGTTAGGCTTTGTTCACATGTGATGCTCTAAGAGGTGGATAGGTTGAGTCACAGCAGAGGAGCTTGACACACCCTGGGAAACTACAGCTCAAATATGACATCCACTAGAGTGTCTGTCAATCAGTTGTGTCTGTTCCACTGCTAGGCCAGTTAATGGGATGTTGCCCATGTCCATATGTTACCTGTGAATATGAGTATTATACATATTTGTATTGTAAATCTAGGATACCTATATAGGGCATGAGCATAGTAAAGCACTGTTGCAGATGTGTGTGTTAAACTGCATGTGATATATTGAATTAATAACATTCAACTGTACAGTGTTCTTCTGGACAAAGTTCACAGTTGTGACAGATATCTGTAGTCACTTACACATATACTTGTGTTATGGCAGTTATAGCGATATGCTATCAAAATTGACTTCCCTGTTTTGTCACCCACTGAGGTGGACCAATGACCAGAAGTCCTGGTATAACAAGTTGAGACGTATGATTGAGCTTCAAGACTGTAAATACAGTGTGCCATAATGACATAGAACATAAGTGTGTACCAGTTATCCCCTGAGCATGTGTATGTATATTTGCATATGTTCAGCTGAAAGGCAGAAAAGTAATAAAATGGGTCACAAGCAGTCCAGAAAATAGGATGTGCATGTTGCACATGTGTATAATATCACTGTCACTGCGTATAACAGAATAAAATGTGTACTGCTACTGATTGTTCCATTGCCATGACCCTGATACGAGTACTACAGTTGGCATGCTTATCACGTAGTAATCAGAGAAGTGTACAACTGTGTTATGACCCACTGTCCATGCCTACCACTAACAGCTATATCAACACCCATATATACTGGATATCAATGTGTACACACCCCTCTTGGATTGCCAGATCTATATGCTTTATGCCAATGAGACCACAGGAAGTAATGTCAAAATGTTTCTCATCTCAAATGTGACCCATAACCTGTACAATTCTATTGAAAAAGAAACAAAGCTGTTTCATGGAAGGTGAGCAACCATTGCCAAGTGAAGATGTGATATGATGTTAGAGTACAAACCAAGACAAATGAATGTTTTAATCATCTCAGCAGGGGTTTACACAACATACCAATGTCAGGGTGTGCACACACATTCAACTGGCTTACTGTTCTGAGTATTACTTCCCATATGCTGGAGGGACAGGTTCATAACCGAGAGTCTGCCCATGCTATGGAATAGACTTCCCATACATATCTAGCAGAGCACCTCACTGGCCCTCTTCAAGAGAAATCTTGATGAATGAATGGGAAATAGAAAATTCACCACATGGATCACTCCAGTGGCATTACTCGACAGAGGCAATGGGAACTAAGGTCACATGGCACGATGCCCGGGTAATCCTATGGGCTAGGCTTGTAAAGGCTCCAGGGCCATTAACCTAGTACACACCTATGAACATATGAGCCTATATGTTTCCACAGGACAGGTTGTTATGTTCCCTATTGAACTGAGCAGGCTATGGGACACATCACGGGGGGAATTGTGTTGACGTGCTTTTGTGGGGTCATGTTCCAATTGCACAAGTACCATGCATTGTAACAGGGATGTGTACACTTCATATCCACTGTAGCTATATGGAATCAGCAGTACCTTACCTGTACAACCATCCTCCACCAACGATAGAGTAATCTCTCTTGGTGGACAGCAGCAAGACACAAAGCACATAATAGGTTGCTGTAGTGGCTGTACAGGGACACATAGGTGCAGACCACAACTTGGAAGCAAGTGCACCTCTATCTGAGCAAGCATGTAGGTTCACATGTGACTTCCTGTAAGGCTGATTATGACTAGAAATGAGACATATCCAAACCACCAAGGCCAATTGCAAACATGTCTTGACATATGTATGCAGTCTCAGAGCCAGTAACACAAGTCAACCTGTACTGGGGCAAAGCACACCTCATAAATACATGCCATTGATACAGGCAACCTGCATCAGACAGGATAGGCGGGATCAGTGGCTCCCTGTACACAACAGTAGTACAGAGGGATATGCACATCACCCACTCTCCTGCCCACATCACTGGTGAGCATGGACATAATGCAGACTGATGGCAATAATAGCAAGTCTCCATGGGGCATGATAACATCACAGTTTGCCTCCTACATGAACACAGGAATGTGCTCACAATCCCATCACACACTACAGTCAAACACACACATGCCACCATCCACACACCATTCACATGGAAGATAGCCGCTGTCATCCCTCTACACAGAAATGAATTGTGTGTAGTGGATTATGCCATTAAGTGACTAACATTGAGGGAACTGGACAAGTCAGGGCCAGGAGTGTAATGCAAAATGTGCAATCCATTATAGCTTACAGTGTTATGGTATTGTCTGAATTATTTGCAATTATACCATGACCCCCCCGAAACGTGCACGCTGATTGGCCAGCGTGCCCATTGTAAATCGAGTTATACTAATGGAAAAAGGTCCGGTCCCCCGGACTTTTTTCCCTTAGTATAACTCGTTTTAAAACACTGTCTCGCTATGTTAAATGGGTTTAACATGCAGACACTTTAAATAAGCAACGGAGATCTCCGTTGCTTATTTTAAATGTCTCGCTATGTTAAACCCATTTAACATAGCAGACAGTTAAAGCTAACGGAGAAAGCAAGATCTCCGTTGCTTTTTTGTGTCTCGCTAAGTTAAATGAGTTTAACATGCGAGACAGTTTTAAAATAAGCAACGGAGATGTCCGTTGCTTTTTAAAACTGTCCCGCTATGTTAAACTCATTTAACATAGCGACACTAAAAAGCAACGGAGATCTTGATTTCTCCGTTGCTCCCACAACTCTGATGTACTGCGCAGGCACGCGGTACATCAGAACTACGCGGATGCCAGACATCTGCGAAGGGCAGTAAACAGGCATTATACTATGCCATTATTTAAGAAAAGTAACAGTTTCTTTTCTTAAATAATGTCATGATAATAGCAATAACCACTTCTGGGTGTGGGTAATGCTAAATTTACCCACGGTTGGCTTTGTTTGGTCCCTCGGCCTCGGGACCAAACCACGCCAACCGTGGGTAAATTTAGCATTACCCACACCCAGGCGTGGGTTATTGCTATAGTAATACCCACTGTTGATGTGCACTTGGACAACAGTATGAGGTCCTCTGACCATTTTTCCAGTTTATGTCTTCCAGGTACAATGTCCTGAGAATGTCTGCCCACATACACACCCCTAGAAAATGATGCAATAATCCAGTTCCTCAGAGTCCATCATGCCATCCTGTTCAGGTACAGAGCCCAGGAACTGCAGGAGAAGACTGCCCTGTGGAACGAGTTTGTCCACAGAGTAAATGATGTCGGCCTGCACGACCGCAATTATGAGCAGGTGCAGCATCACTGCACAGATCTGATCCGCCATGCCCATTAGCATGCCACTGTAGTTAGGAGGGACCAGCTAGCCACAGGTGGGGGTCATGCCATCCAGCCCTCACTGACACATACTGAGGAGCTTCTCACCAGCCTTGGGGCACCCACCCGCCAGCCAAGCCAGCAAGCTGAAGACAACATTGTGGAGGTGGTTGCTGAAATGCTGCTCCAACTCTGTACCAATGCCACAGGTGTGGCTACTAACATTACATCTCTCACACAACTATTTAGGTTCCTCTGGTATACAACTGGGGCAGCAGCCTGTAGCTGTTGAGTATGGAGTTGTTTTCTTCAGGTTTACCAATACACCGGCCATGTTATGGGCATGCTATTTGCCATGCACACATTTAACACACCTACCCATAACACATGCTGTACATGTTCACTTATTGTTGCTGTTAACTGCACTGCATCACAGTGGTCACCATGGTGGCATATCTGAAGGGTATGTAAGAGTCCTGCAGTATACCTAACAACCTGTCAGTGCAAGATGTGTGGACAGAGATGAACATAATGGTGGTACAAATGGCCTACAGTAGGGACATGTTTGAAACATTACCCTTATACAGTGGCTACAACAATGTATACACCACTATTACAATGGCAACTCTTCCTGATCTAAACAATGGCAAATCACAATTCCACATTCCACACCTTTTACAAAGTGTAATGTGATCCTAACATGAGCAATGAATGTGCAATATGGAATCCTATGTTAGGACAACAAATATGGGGGATGCATACCTTAATAAACACTGGAAGCATAGGTGTGCACACACTCGAAATAACATATTGTGGAAGCAGCTTGTGAGGTACTGACAGCATTAACTATTTTTGAGTACACACCTTCTATCAAGTACAGGGCCTCAGTGTCACACCAAGTAATGGTCTGCTGTCCAAGAAGAATGTCCATGACATTTGCCCACTCATCTGCAACAGTGGCAGCCGCGGCTTGTAACCATGAAATGGATCCCATATCCAAAAGGTAGCACTCAGAAGTGGGAAAAGTAGCCGTATCTCAACATTGCATATACTATAGCAAACAGTGCAGACGGTCATGTATGTGTGTATGAAGTATGGGACAACATTAATGTAGAAAATAAACAGATGCCCATCCAAAACAGATGACAACACATGTTGAAAACTGGTCATGGAGGCTGCCCAGAAACTTGCAGCAACACTGAGGGACTTGCAAGAATGTCTAGCATGTACTGCCTGTGCAGTGCCTGTGTCAACAATTGCCTGGAATCTCTCCAGTAGCCTACCGGTAGTTGACAGTCGTGTACAAATCACTCGAAATGTGGAAAACAAACCACACATTTATTTAAGCTCAAAATTCTAGCTTTTCGTCAGTTACAAAAAAACAACTTCCTCAGAACGGATACGTCATATCATTTAAACCCCTTCTTATAGTGTAGCTTTCCTCTCACATGATCAAATAGAAAATACATTACTATTTTAATTTAAAACCAACTAGAAAAACTATATTCGAAAACCATACAGGACATACTGAATGCATTTATTTTTGTTGCAAATATATATATATATATATATATATATATATATATATATATATATATATGTGCCCCAAACAACTTATACTAAATAATTATATTGGTGCAATACAATATAATAAGATATGATGAAATATAGTAAACTCATCACCGGATGTGTTACTTATACTGAACTATTAAATTTAAACATCTCATTTAAAAGCATGAGAAACTGTCTGTTAAATAAATGCATCAAGTCGCCCGAAGCTTAGGCATCAGTTAAAATACAAAGAAGTAAAAAACATAATCCCCGGGATTCATGAAGCTCGGCGCAAGGCCGGCGTAAGGGCTGCGCCGGCAGTGCAGTGAATAGCCGGCGTAGTAGCGCCATATGCATATTAATGAGAGTGCACCGCAACCACAGACACGTGCGTAGTGTACGTGAGCGAGCCCAAGTAGGATGCGTCCGGAGGCGTGGCCAAGCCGGCATGCAGTGAGCAACCTAATGTGCTGACTGCCACGGTCCGCCCATAATAGTAATGGCAGCAGCCAGGGCCCGTGCAGAATGAAACGCACGTAGAGTATGCAACATAGTACCCGTCCCAACTAAACGGAGAAGCAAATACAACCCACGAAGGCTTAAGTGTACCCGTCCAAGGAGCAAAGGATACGCATGAGACCGCGTTCGGTCCGCAATGCACCGTCAGTGGTTATACGCAGAGAAGGTGTACAGCAGCATGTCAGCGCGCCGCACCGACATAGGAGTAGCGACTAAGGTCACCACCTGTCCCACTTTGCGAGGGGCAGTCCCTCTATGGGCAGTTGTGTCCCGGAAAAAAATATTAAAAATGGCAAATGTGCTTAGATAGTAGGACATAATGATATCCCGTATTTAATGTAATGGTAGCATGAATTGGTTATTTCTGTAACTGAAGTACCTAAATGACACAAGAAACAGAATAAGCAACCAAACTGCCACAACAATAAGCTTTTATTTAGGCAAACAAGTGAAGTCCTATGCTATATAGTGACCGTGTGTATGTGTCGGTCTGTAAACTCAGATGTGAGTCCCAGAAATATCCCACCTTGGCAACTGGAAAAGGTGGCAACCCCAGTAGCGACATGGGCATGGTCACCAGGGTTACCAGCTGTCCCAATGTGCCGTGGACAGTCCCTCATTGGACAGTTGTGTCCCTGCAAAAATCGAAAAAATGGAAAATGACCTGAGATTCCCTGCCCAAAATATTCCCGCAATATACATGTAATAGTAGCATAAAACATATAATTGTATATGAAACACATACATGGCATAAGAAACTGAATAAGGAACCCAAATGCTAACAGAATAAGCGTATATTATGGCAAGCAAGTAAAGTCCTGTCAACTCCACTTACTGTGGGTATGTGTTGTCCTGCAAAATCCGATGTTCCCACAAAACATGTCCCACTATGGTCATTGGAAAAGATGCCAACCAAAATGGTCACAAGCAGTAGTGACAGTACATAGCCGGGTAGCTGAGTTGACATAACAACAGGAAGGAACCAAGATACCTTAAACACAGGCAAACATGTGCATAGCAGCATATCCCACACCCAGCAATGTCTCTGTCGCATACAGTGGACGGCGTATGTTGAAGTGTAATATCCAGAAGCAGAACCCATGCATTCAGATGTAATACACAATAGCCTCATTGTAGCATGTAAGTCCCACCCATGTACACCTGTGCACCCAAACCTGCTAGCATCCGTGTGCAGCTATACACCTACACACAATGTGCATACCTGAAATGTGGTAAGATGTTCGTGTTAGGCAGTGCCACACGGGCAAATACGTACCCCACATGTCACCAACCCACCTCAGGTACAGATATGGAAATGGCTGCATGTGACTGTGTCTGCAGAATGTGTACATCCCGCATGTGGTATGTACCCGTCGAAACCATATAGGTTTGCATACATAACTGTACACATGTGGACAAGTCAGGTTGTCGAACCACCGCATCGATGATTAGCTATGCAGAGAAGTCGAAGACATATAGCGGAACACGTGCCTACCAAACAGGACGTCCTAACAGGGTGCTACAGGCAAAGAAGGGGAAGGTGGGACATCACATGTGGAGAGTAGCGTTGCCAGACGGCCAAATACACACGGTCAAGGTAAAGGA
The DNA here is from genome assembly GCF_019279795.1 of Protopterus annectens. NCBI lineage: Eukaryota > Metazoa > Chordata > Ceratodontiformes > Protopteridae > Protopterus > Protopterus annectens. The sequence goes on along the minus strand of NC_056734.1, from coordinate 522,782,168 downwards.
CGGAACAACATGCATATGGCCGGATGGATGTTGTTCGAAAAATATATATAGAAACACATATGAAGTGCCAGTTTAGACTTGAAATACTATATAATGCATTGAATTGTACCATACAATATGGCAGTAGAACTGATCCTGCATGTAATTGGTGAAGCTAAGCTGTAGTGTGATGGAAGTCTGACCCTGGCAGTAACCAGTACAGCAGGCTTATGTCTCTCAGCATTAATTATCTGCTGGGTTACAGAACAATAAATGTATGTACATGCATAACATCACCCCTTCCTCTGAGGAGGATGGCCTTGTGAGCTCTATCGAAGATAAGAGTACAACTCCTTACCAGAGAGACAAAGCAACGTATTAAGAAATTAACTGACTACTGTATCGGAACAGTCCAGGGTCCTTGAAACAGCTACAATCACAGAAGGACACTGTAATTGACCAGGTGCCTTGCAAGGCTGTGTTATTCACATGGGAAAACATTTTAAAAACACGACCCCAGCACCCACGTATGTATAGACTATTGCGGACCATAGTGATGGAAATGCCCTGTGACCGTCCACGTCAGTGAGGTGGGCAAAAGCTGATTGTAAACACTATATAAAGAAGTTGCTTACTGTATAGAGTCAGACAAAACTCTCATACTTGGACTGTATATTATTTTGCTTGCCTGTGTACACTACTAAAACGTTGTGAACCCGAGCCTCCTGTGTTATTGACTGTCACTTAGAAAAGCCTACTGATAACTACAGTCTGGTTTTAACAACTTAATTGACATTGTGATCCTTGTAATCCGGAATTCCCTTGGTAAGCTACAGGTCAGAGTGCATGGGTGGTTAGACATCTGCGCAGGAGAATTTGCCTAAATGGTTCTTCTTGAATGAAAAGACCTCCGACTGAATTGTTGTGTGTAAAGAGGCTGTCCACTGTCTGATCTGTGGCTGAAAAGCGGAAAACTGGATCCCAAGAAGAAAACGTGCAGCCTTAAACAGGAGGCTCAGGTAAGGAGTGTTTGCCTCTTTGTCTCTATTGTAGATCAGGGACCAGACTACATTGTGTTTCTGTTAACAGTTGTGATAGCGGGTCAAAGACCAATCCAAATAGTGTTAAATCTGAACATAGGTCAGGGGAACACAGAGCAGAGTAAATAGTCATTGTAGACACTACAGTGGATACAGGGAAGGAGATACCACGTGGTATGAGAGAAGGGTACGTAACAGTCGTGTAGAGGATATGGGAGATTAGTGAACAAACACATCATGTGATCCGCGTTTGACGGGTGACGTGAAGTATATGCAATCGCAGAGAGCACATAATGTGAGATATTCAGCAAAATGGGGTAATAAATATGACATTGATGGTATATTAGACAAAATATCGTTACTGAAACATTGTAATCTCTGAAAATGTGATGCACATGTTCTAGGGTAACCACCTGTCCCACCCTGTGAGGACAGTCCCTCTTTGGCCAGTTGTGTCCTGCAAACAAACCGAACACATGGCAAATGTCTTGATATCTCAGGACAAAGATTTCCCAGATATCTTTCCAAATGGTAGCATAAAACACTAATATTGTATCTGGAACAACAAAATATCATAATAAACAGAATAAGCAACTGAAATGCTACAAGAATTGGTAGCTCTCCTGGCAAAAAGTGAAGTCCTGTCCTATGTACTGGCCGTGGGTATGCTTTTTCCAGGCAAAGTACACGTTCCAACACTAATGTCCCATATTGTGCATTTGAAAAGGTGGCAGCCCTAAGATGTGCAGGCGACAAAACAGCGACAATTGGGTATCCGTCAAGCACACAGGTGGATTGAGGTAGTGAACCGAAGGGAACAGAACACTACAAATGCGAAAGCATCATACATACACAAAGGAGATAATAATACAGTAGTAGCGACAGCCCCCCCCCCTCTACCACCTCCGATACCACATCCAGGATATGAAGCAGGAGGGCAGGCTAGTCCCCCCCACTTTATCCTGTGGCAACAGAGGTATCACAACGACCAAATGTAAGAGAAGCTATTGAAACCACATCCCGAACTCGTAACATACCTAGGGACACTCGAGTAAGAAGACAGTCACTAGAACAGAGTGAGGATATCTGTCAATTAATTGAAGTACCGAACCCTCATGCAGGACAGGAAGGCCAGGACCCAACCCTCGTAGTGTATAGACCGTGGACACCAGATGATATCTGTAAAGTCACAGAGTGAATTCCCAACTACAAAGTAATCGCTATTCACCATGCAATACCCCTGTATCTTCTGATCGGAAAACAAAGGGGAATGGCGGATGGTACAGGATTTACAAGCTGTAAATCATGTAATAATACCTAGGGTACCGATGGTGCCAGACCCACACACAATATTGAATGCTATGAACACGCCACAGAAGTATCTTACCGTGGTACATATAAGCTATGCTTCCTTTGCAATACCTATACATCCAGATAGTCCGTATTGCTTTGCATTTACATTCAGGGTAACAGATACAGCCATACCCGGCTATCGCAGGGATACTGTGAAAGTACAACGATATTCCCACAGGAGATGGCTAGCTACATTCCGGTGTTTACTACACCCGGGGCCAGTCAAGTTCTACTTTATGTGGATGATATTCTGCTTGCGGCCCCTACCCAGCAGCAATGTATGGAAGATACAATAGCATCATTGAGATATTCAGCAGAACAGGAACATAAAGTAAGCAAGCATAAATTGCAACTACAGAGAATACAGGTCAAGTACCTGGGATATGTGGTATCCAAGTAGGGTAGAACATTACATGACGATAGGAAGGTAGCAATTTCACAAGCACCCAAGCCAACTACCAAGAAGGGAATGAAGTCCTTTCTGTGCCAACTAACATTTGTCAAAGCTGGTTACCAAACAATGCTTCTGAATCTGCTGTATTGTCTGCCTTAATCTTTAATACACCTATGGCAGCACAACACATACTACACTGGATTACAGTAGCAGAAACAACTTTCTGCAGACTAAAACGATTGATAGCTTCAACATCTGTATTAGGTCTCGAATAATCATAACACATGTTGTCGGACTGTAGATTGTAAGCGGAGATATATGACGTCGGTCTTGATGCAACAGCATGGAAGTAAGCAACGCTACATAGCTTACTACTCATTGCAGTTGGACACTGTGGCATGGTCAGTGCCACATTGTGTACAGGCAGTTGTTGTAGCACCCATGGCAGTACAGGCCCCGGCCTCAATGTTATCATACCACCCTCTCACTGTGAGAATGTCTCCTGCAGTTGCGATCATTCTGCTGCAAGAGAAGATAGCATTCCTGACCCGTGCTAGACATTTGTCTTGTTTGACCATACCACTGAGTCAACCTCATATGGTGATTGAACGTTGTACAACATTAAACCTATCAACGCCACGTCCGACACCTGTGTATGGCACACCACACAGTTGCCTATACGAAATGGATGAAATAACTACACACAGACATGATATATCACTGATATACCCTTAGATGATGCAGAGGTGACAGTTAATGTGTACGGATCATGTAGACAGAGTCCCACAGGAACGAATCAAGTAGGTTATGCAGTAGTTATTGATAATGAGATTGTAGACGCACAACCCCTGCAGCATAACGTGTCTGCTCAAGCAGCAGAATAGATAGCTTTAACACGTGCTTGTACTGTGGCGAAAACCTGATGTGTGGACATATGTCCCGATAGTCAGTATGTTGTCTGTACAGTGCATGTTTATGAGCAGCAGTGGAAGAATAGGGGAATGATAACATCCACCGGTAAACCGATTAATCATGCGCAATTGATCCTGAATGCATTACATTCCATTCAGTTACCCACTAAAGTAGCTAATTGTAAATGTGCAGGTCATAGATAGCAACAGGATAACAGTAGGAAAGGTAAGGCATGAGCTCATGCAGCTGCAAAACAAGCAGCCTCACAGTTGGAAAGTGTATGTTTGAGTGAGGAATGACAATCCTCAGACATTTTACATGTAGAAATGTTACAAACAATGCAAACACCAACTACGAAAGCAGAAAAGCCGACATGGGTATGACGAGGAGCAATCCTTGAAGACGGACTGCACATATCCACAGTGAGAAAGCCAATATTAACGTCTAATGTAGTCAGATATGCGGCTTTGTGGAGCCATGGGTAGAGACATGTCTCAACAGGGGGGATGGTACATTCGGTTAACAGAATACCCCTAACATACGGAAGTAGGAACCACATACAAACATCATGAGCAGCGTGTCACATTTGCAGTAGATATCATGCACAGGAGCATTTAAACCGAAGGGAGTGTGTTTACCTACACCACCATAACCGTTCCGTACTATTTGTATGTAGTTCATACATCTGAATAAATGTGAAGGGAAGAAATACTGTTTAGTGATTACACATATATATAATCAAAATGGGTAGAAGCATTCCCAACCATGAATCCGGATGCAGCAGCAGTGGCAAAGGTGCCAGTAAATTAAGTATCCCGAGATCGGGCATACTGTAAAGAAGCTACAGTGACAATAGAACACATTTAGTGAACCAGACAATCACGCAACCTGGGGATTAATTTGTATTCCCATGAATGTAAATTGCATGTACAACCCACAGTCAGCATGACTGCTGGCGCGGTACAATGGGATCCCGAGAAATAAGTACAGGAGGTTGGTGGGTGACACCCAGACGAGTTACATTTGCTGTCTACCTCTAGCATTGCTGAGCATGACAACAGTTCCAAATGTAAAGTGTTGCACCCACTTCGAAGTAGTATGTGGAATGGCATATCATGTGCCAGAGTGGAAAGTTGTCATGCCTGCAGAGCCAGAGGTCGATGGCTCATTAGCAGGTGACATGAGAGGATTGTTAACCAATAACACTGTTTTGCAGTTAAAGTCTTTACAGATAAAGAGCAAGTGAAGCCGGACGCATAGCTGACACCAGTATCCTGTGTGTATGTCACTGTTATCCAAACAAGATAATTGGCAAGTGGAAAGTGTGAAGGTCTGTACCAGGTACTGTTGGCAACGCCTACTGCAGTAAAGTATGCTGAGAGGTCGTCCTGGGTTCACCTCACAGTTTTCAAACCGGTAAAGGATATCAAGTCTGATCAACATCTTGTAGCTGATATACCATAGAGCCTGAATCACCCGGGCCAGACTGTATAACAATACAAAGCAACCCCAAAGACATTTGGTTTACTGTCATAATGATTATACACCTATTAACCATGTTTGTGTTTACTTTACATTTGCTGGGACCTTACCTGCATATAACTACATGGATACAAATAGTGATACGTGATGAACTGGCCACAGAGTGTCTTCCACACTTCAACAAATACCTAGGCATGACGTGTGCATGTACACACTATGAACATTTTAAATTGCTGTGTTTGTACTGCCATACCTACATCATATGGAGGACTTCCGATGTATGGTGTCCCCTTGGGGATACATTGAGACTTGTGAATATTTACACTTTGATACAGGCTCTGTGAGATCACAGGACAAAGTGGCACTGTACTTACCTGTTACACAAAAAGTAATTGTATGTTGTTATAAACATGATACAGTTCAAGTTGGTGGGAGTATTTGTAACATAACTGTGTCTTACAAATGTCATAAAACAGCCAAAGATCACAGTACTACTTGTAGCACCATTCATTATCTGTATTTAAGCTTCATGAGAACAACGTGGAAGGATGTGCAGAAACATCCTGAATTGTATAAACAGTCCTCTGTTATAGACAGGCAGATGTTACATGCAGAGGTAACCCGCATCAGTAGTAAAGTAGAATATTGTTATTTTGTTTGTGGGAAAGAAGCATATCAATGGTTACCTGAGAATTGGTCCGGCAGTTGTTATTTGGGTTATCTGGCTCCAGTCACATGACATACTGCACAATTGCCTCTGGGTACAAACGAACTATAACACACATAGCTCGAAGAACTGGGAACACAGTCGAGAAACCTACTAATCCAGTGGGTGAAATGGAAGCTGTTCTGACATTCCAGTTTTCTGCAAGAGATAAAGGAATATCGATCCATATGGACTTGAGTGACAGCGTCATAACCTGGGCTGGAACACTCCCAGCTTGTGGAGTAGTGAAATCAATCAGGGAACAGAGGAAGTTGTCAAAACTGCGGGTTACCTCTGCATGTAACATCTGCCTGTCTATAACAGAGGACTGTTTATACAATTCAGGATGTTTCTGCACATCCTTCCACGTTGTTCTCATGAAGCTTAAATACAGATAATGAATGGTGCTACAAGTAGTACTGTGTTGTCGGAGGAATGATGAATGTGACTTTCCGCTCCTGAACTTGTGACTGATGAACTGGATGCAATGAGAACTGTTGTGTCACAAAATGTAATAGTGCACGACTGCACCCTGCCGGCGAGAATTGTGCGTCTTGGCGCTCATTAAAGAAGATCGCTGTGTCCAAGTACCACATAAAAAGACCAGAATCAACGCCCACCTAGAGGTAATACAGCAGGTGTCATCCATGGCGGAACCAGGCCCAAACCCACTGACGAACCATTTCCACAAACCATTTGGTGGATGGGGTTCAGTCATACTGAATATCATGATTGCCATTTGTGTTGTTCTGCTCATATTGGGAGCATGTGTCTATTGCGGAATACTTTGCATGTAAGTATTAGTCAGGGACTCTGTCGACGTATCTGTACCCGAGACTATGTATCAAGACCTGTAGTGGTATTTGTCAATACAAAATGCAATCCTTCTTGAAATGTACAACAAATTACTTGTCTAGTTAAACGTTCCAGAGAGGAAGAGGCTAGGGAATGAAATAATGTGGTATATGTTTCTGGATAGAATAGAAGCAATCAAAGGAGGGAGAATGTTAGCAAAATACATACTTAAACATATATATGACGTGCAACTTTAGAAGCAATAAGTGTATAATGCATATTATTCTATCTTACAATATGGCAGTAGAGCTTATCATGCATGTAATTGCCTGTAGTGTAGCTGCAGTGTGATTGAACCCTGACCCTGGCAGTAACCAGTGCAGCAGGTGTATGTCATTCAGCATTAGTCATCTGCTCGGTTAGAGAATAATAAATGTATGTACAGGTATATCTGTCATCCTTCCACTGAGGAGGATAGGCTTGTGAGCTCTATGTAACACAGAGTACAGCTGCTCACCAGAGAGACAAAGGAACCTAGTAGGAAATGGAGTGACGACCAGATCTGAACAGTGTTGGAACCGTAACAGAGCAGAATTTACCGAAGTACATTCTAATTGACTATGTGGCTCACAAGGTTTTGCTATCCTCATGTGAAAACATTTAATAAGCATTACCTTAGCACTGTTGTAGGAATACAACATTGTGGACTATAGTGATTTAAATGCCCTGTGACTGACCACATCATTAATGTGTGCAAAAGATGATAGTATACACAATGCTTATACAGCTGTAACATGTATAGAGTAAAACAAATGTCTAAACTTGTACTGCATAGTTCTTTGCCTCCTGCTGCACAGTAGTAAAACGTTATTAATCTCAGCTTACTGTGTTATTGACTGTCATTTTGAAAAGATGAAGGAGTGTTACAGTTTTTTTTAAACAACGTAATTGACAGATGTGTATGTTCTAGCATGGGAATAGGTCAAGCCAACCATCACAATGTCCATGTGTACCACATACAAACAGCCAGTAACACGCAGTAGTAGTGCATGAAGGCATACACGACTGTGGGAATAGTACAGGACATATGGCACATGCCAATTGCAGATGCATGACACAAACCCCAGGATGGGTGTCCCTGCAAAGAGGAACATGTGCCAATCACACCTCCCACAGATGTACCGGCAATAAAAACACATGGCAAACACACAGAAACACTACCGTCCAACACACGACTGCAACGGAGCCTGGTCAGACACCAACATGAAGCATGCACAAAAAGATCATCTCTACTTGACTCCAAGTAGACTTTTCCCTATCTGTTAAACCTAGCACTTGCTCCTACAGTACTTATTACCTTGATACGGCACTCTTATAGATAGCACCCCAAAAAGGTAAACCCCCATTTCTCGGTAACCCACGTCCCCCGGAATCTCTTTTACAGTTGTTTGTCTAGTCCTTCTAGCATGTCGAGGGATCAGTTGCTAGTGTCCTGTCCTGCTCAGCTGGTGAACCTGGGAATATTGAGGCAATGTTACAATTGCCTCATGTACACAGACAACCCTCCCCTCCTCCCACAAAACACAAATACATGCGAGAGATGCAACTATACGGCCAAACTGGAGGCTGAGCTCTCTCAACATAGGACTGGCAAGACCAGTCAGGAGGAGAAGGTTACCACACACACCATAGACCCAGTCTCACATAGTACCATCACAACCTCAAATCATACACATAAACACACAAAGACATACTCGGCGGCTCTGATCAAAAAACTACCAAAACAGCAGAGGCCACCAAAGCATACACCCAAACAACCACCACCTCAGAACACAACACCTGCAACACATATACCTCACAGTCAGAGTGTCAAACAGTCACAGCCCTTAAGGCCAAACACAATGCCAGACACACTAGTCATCGGTGACTCCATAGTCAGACACACTGACGTCCCGCTCACCAGACTGACTAAGGAGAAGGTCACAGTAAGCTGCCTGTCGGGTGCTAGAATCCGCCACATAACGCAAGCACTCAGGTCTCTCAACAGCAGGTACAAATATGACTCAGTCATTGTCCACGGTGGTGTAAACGACCTGAGACGTACCTCCTTGGACTACATGAAAAGAGACATTGAGGAGCTCTCTGATTATGTAGCCCAGGCAGGTATGACCCTGACCTTGAGCAGTATCCTACCTTCACCAAGAATGATGCCACAATACAGAGATAGGATGATCAGCTTTAACAATTGGCTTAAACTCTGGTGTCATTCAAAGGGGATCCAATGTCTGTCTGCCTGGGATGACATGCTGGACAAGCCACGCTGCATGAGGGACGGCTTGCACCTGTCACCCCTGGGATTCTGGATATTGGCAAAGGCTCTTGCCACCCCCATAGTGCCTTTTTTAGGCAAGGCTCAAGGTCTAAACCTACCACCCTAGAACACAAAAAAGGAAAAATAATAAGGGTAATGCTGCTCAATGCCAGAAGTCTAAATCTCAAAATGCATGCACTCGAGGCCCTTCTCAGTATGGAGAACATCGATGTCTGTGCAGTGACAGAAACCTGGTTCA
>NC_056734.1:522664604-522740177 GCF_019279795.1 Protopterus annectens | reverse complement strand
ATGGCGAACCTTGGGTTATCACGGCCGTGTACATGTTGTCCCACTGCTGTGCACACGTTGTCCACAGTTGTTGGTATGCTCCGCGGCTTAGCATTACATAACCACCTTTCACCACTCTCTGCCTGATGGACAGGTATCTTTACTTACACACATCGTTCACATACAGTGCAGATTAGTCATACGTATCATGCGTTACACACCAGTACATCTCGTGGGTTCGACTTACCTTTCCGGCCTTTGCTTCTGTATTCGTCAATATTCTCCTCTAACTCCTTGCTTTCAATGCAGTTTGTGTTCGGTATGAACATACGGTTTGAATATCCAGGGAGTCTTCCTTTTATTCATCGTCACCTGAGGCATGTGGGTTCATCACGCCAATAGCTGTTCCTCGGTGTGTAGTTATGCGCATATCACTGGTGATCCTCCTCCATTAAATGCGTTACCCGCGAAACTAGGCCATGGTTCATTCCTCGTGTGGCCGTTGGTTATTTGCACTACCTTCGTGGGGATGGTATGTATTGTATCATGTTTGTGTGACTGCATACGCTATGTGTGGTGTCAGTTACATTACGCTGTGGTGTTAGCTGTGGATTGTGTGTGTTGGGTATGGTATTCTGTTCGGCATGTGGGTGTCCGTGTCCTGGCGGCGTCTGTCGATGGCGTTGTGCATTCAGATGTGTAACATAGCTGTTATATTCCTGTACACAACGGATGCAAGGATGCATCGGCTGCTGCTAGTGTTACCCACGCGGCTTGTTGCGGGTATGCCGCTGTCATTGACTGCCTGTATGATTCTGCTATGGTTTTGGCTGTTATCCCTTTGATATGTGCGATGGGGTATATCTGCGGATGTGGGTGACGGTGCGGGTGTGGGTCTTGCATTTATACATACAAGATATGCTTGTGTGTGTGCTCCATCCCTGCTTGGGGAGCTGCAGGTTACCTGTCTGTTGTTCTGGGAATGTTTGTTTTGTTGATGTCGTGTGGTGTCGGTATCGCCTGCATGTGTGCTTCCTGCACGTATTCCTCCTTCACATCGGTTATATATCTGCGGATGTTCGTCCGTGCCTACTATCCATTGGCATTTTGTCACTGATAGTTACGGTGATTGTGGTCCTGTACTTGGGACGGCCTGTATGCTACCGGTAGCCTCCTATTCGTGTGGCGCTTGCTTACTTAATGGTCGTGGAACACACAGCGGTATTTACGGGACCGTAAGTGTCCACGATCGGTGCCGGGATAGCACATTCGTATTTTCGCCGTACATGCCTGATGCTGTGTAACGTTGCCGACCTATCGTGTTGAGTCTACCATATGGCCGCCATACATACGGTGATGGTTTGTACATGCGTCCTTTGCATCTCCTGTTGGCTATGGTCCTGTGGTACATTCTGGGACATTTCCGCTTTGCATCGTTTTACGTCGCCACGCGCCTAGCCACTGAGGAGATGTCAGTACTACTTTGTGGGTACTGCTGTACATACGCCTATGGTTCCTGTACTGTATGCCATCGCATGTTATTACACTCCGCCTGTGACATGTCACCTACATACACATTTTACAGTGGCACACACATTACACACACAGCGGAACACACGACAACCTCACCTCACACATACACATATTGCCGCCAGAGCTCTCAACCTTCCATTTCCAAAATGAGGAACACTCACATTCATAATGTGGAACAAATGGGCAAACCGTGGAACACATACCAATGGCTTACTAACAACTTCAGCTACGAAGGTCATAGGATGGTTAAAATATGCTGATTTACTTACAAAGAAGTACCTTTAATAAATTACTATGATTAATTTCTATTTACCAGGATTTCATTTAAATACATTCCTAACAATGAATGTGTGACTGACTATTTCAATGTGGAACTTTGAGGAGCTGCGAGGAACATGAACTGTTTAAGACCCCAAATGAGGTACGTTCCTCATAATGACGTACACTTGACAGGTATGATTGCCGCTTTCGCACCGACGGTTGCACACAGTACCTACGTTGGCCGCATCGCCGGCGGCGGTGTGTACCTTCGCACTCATATCCTATGGATATGACACGCACATATCCCGTTACTGTACCGTGGCCTGGCGATCATCCCGACCCGCGGATATGTTTTGATGCAGGTTGACATTTCCATGGCTGGCGGTCCCTGCTCTGCCCACCCTCCCGGATGATCGGGTTGTCATTCACTATATTTACTATGTGGGGATTTCGCGTCTTACTTATCTGTAAACTTGCATCCCTGGGTTCCATATTAACCTGTTGTACTTTATATCTGTGTATGTGTACATATATTTCTACGTGTGTACTGATATCTATTTCCGTATCTGTGTATGCACATAAGTACATATGTAGTCGACTTGCGGCGACAGTGGCAGCATACGGCTACGCCGTCTGCTGTAGGACCGGCGTGGGGTTGAGGTGTTGGTGTTCCATGCTCTGCTGGCTATTGGGTGTGCAGTGTTTGGGTGGTGCCTTTGTTGGAGTCACACATAGGTCCGCCCATACGGTACACATTACGGGCGGACATGTTTGTGTGGGGTCCATTTCACTGTGTGTGCAGGTGAGGAGGTGTCAGTCCATGGGGCCTACGCTGTCAAAGTATGTGCTATGCATTCCCTCTTTGCCAGGGCGTAGGCATATTGGGTACGCCTACGTCTACCTACTGGGGCTGGCACAGTGTGTTCATGGCGCTGAACGCCCTGTGCCTGTGCTTGCCTTGGCAGTTGTGGCGGGCTTGGTGGCCCTAGACCATTATGTCCCTGCAGCAGCTGTTTCCGCAGAATCATATTGTGTAGCATACAACATACTATGAATATGTGGGCACATGTGCCTGGAGAGTACTGCAAGGCTCCACCTGATGTATCCAAGCACCAGAACCGTGATTTCAACATCCCAAACACACGCTCTATGATTATTCTGGTTTGTGCGTGTGCCTCATTATGGCATTCTTGCATGTGTGTGTGTGCATTTCTGATGGGTGTCATCATCCACGGCTCCAGTGCATAGCCAGCATCCCCCACAAGGTGACCTTGTGTGATGTCCCCCCTGGCGAATACCTGATACAGCTGTGAGGCATGCCAGATATGGGAGTCGTGGTAGCTTCCAGGGCTGCCAACACACACATCCATGATAATGCCCTGCGCATTGCACACGACCTGGCAATTGATGGAGGGGTATCCCTTGCGGTTTATGTAGTGTCTACCCTGCTCCCCGGGCGGTGACTTGATTTCTATGTGCGTACAGTCTATCGCACCCAGTACCTCCGGGTATTGTGCCACACGGTGGAAGTGGCGCATATTGCTAGCCAACTTCTCCTGAGATCTGGGGAAGTTTATATACTCATGGGCATGTCGTAACATGGCATCCAGGAACTGGTGTAGTACCCTTGGATGCTGATGCCTGTGAGATACCCATTATATCCCCGGTTGGCCTTTGAAAGGTACCTGTAGCCAGTATTCGCAAGCTCACACATACCTTTGTGTCCACTGGGATGGGCTCCCCTCTGTTGTCTCTTGTTCTCAGGCATGGCCGGCACAGCTCCACTATTTGCTGTAACGTGTCCCTGTCCACCCTGTAGCGCTCTACTATCTCCAGGTCTTGCAGCCCCTGGTAGGTCACCCTTGGTCTGAACACTCTCCTTCTCCTATGAGGCCTCACGGTGGTTGTCGGCACCCTCCTCCGCAACTCCGTCTGTCTCTGACACATACCTATGCATCACGGCCACGGCACCCAACATATACATCTTAAAAGTTCCCCGTGTGTTTACACCCTACGGTGCGGCATTTGGGAAATCGTGCTGTGTGTTGTGTGCATTCACACTTTATACTGTTGTGCTGTATACCCGGTGATGTCATTGGGTGTGTCTGTGCAGCCGTATCTGTGGATTATCTTCGGTGTTTTACCGTTGCAACTGCAACGGTATTGCCTGTAGTGTTACATTACAGTTGCCTGCATTGGCTTAGCTTTGCATCTTACATTACTGTTTCTGCACGTTGCACCTACTATTGCCTGCAGTGCATCCTGCAGGAACATGGCATATGATGCATTTTGTCTGCCGCCGTTATGCTACCTCTGTACTTGGCTGTGCTATTTTGGTTCTTTGCTCTTTGCATTTCTACTACATCCCCTACTATCTTTGCATTCCTATGCCTCCCTTTCCCGTTTGCAGGAGTCTGCATGCAGAGTTGTCAGCTGCCGCCGTTTGCCCTTCCTGGATTGATTGGTGTTGATTGCTCATTACGGCTCCAATTACACTGCTTCCGCATTTCCTCATATTCTCCGCATTACCTTCCTATATCCGTGGTTGTTGACAGGGAGGCCGTCACATGACTGGGTTGGGGAACGTAGTCATCCTCGTGCACATGCATCTATGCAGGCATTATGTACTCTCAGCGCATCTATTTCCTCACACGCCAATCCTGCTGCTGTGATGTGCATTGTACAGCCCATGTCTGCTGGCCTCCAATGTGCTTCCTCCTACAGTGGCACACCCCTCTGCGATTGACATGTATCCCGTGTAGGCCACTCCTCGGTGTACTACCGCTGCGCCGTTTGCTCCATCCTTACACTGGCGCCGGTTTTGCGATTCACTATTATCTGCCTCATTTGCATGGCATTGACTGCTAATACATGGTTACGGTGCCGAACACTGCCGCCACTCCTTGACAACCCTTGCGCTGGGGTTGAGGCTTTCCATACATACTATGGTGTGTGGTGGCTGTGCATCTGATGTGTATTATACTGCTCTTTTAGGACATTCTCATATTATTTAATTGTTTTGCACCTTCTGTGCACATATCCGGGGGTTCTGCTGTGGTTTCTGCGTACATAACATTTATGTCATTATTTACAGTTTGGCCATGTTTTCTTTGGACATTCTCGGTGCCTTTCGCCATTGGCATATTGCACCTGTATGATACCTGACGTTGACAGCCTTCCATTACTCCTTGGTCATGTTTGGGTAAATGTAAACCGTTTTTGGTTTACATTGCCGTGCCCTTACGCCTGCCCAACCGTGGATCGCTATTTGCCTTCATTTGCATGGTGCAATACCGCACACAGTGTGATTAGCATACCTACGCGGGCGGCGCAGGTCCGCATGCCGGTAGTGCACGGGATTGCTTCATACCTGAATCGCTCGGTGGCCATATTTGGCTTTATAACGCCGACGCTATGCGGGCGCCTGGCGCAAGGTTCATGAATCCCGGGGAATGCTTAACATACTTTTCAGACACATTTAAAACATCAAAAAGTGTCAAATTTCTGTGATATATATATATATATATATATATATATATATATATGCATATAGATGTGCAAAGGAAGCCTTTATCAAAGTAACTGTACACAATCTGTAAAAATCAGACTTTGAAACACAATAACGTGACTCATTACCATCACAGGACTGCTCAAATTAAAACTCATAACTTATAACATGCAAACCCTACGTATTCTCATTATAATATATATATAGCATTTTAAAATACTACTTAAAAATGGTAATATTGGCCCCATCCTCATGGTCCTACTACTTTTAAGATGGAACAACCCTTAATCGTAAATGACTTGTGACCAAAACTGCAATATGCCAACGAAATATATATGAGAACATAGGTAAGATTAAACCTAAACTTCATCTATTTAAACTTTTAAGTTTTAATAAACATGTGATCGATGACATGCCATTTATGCCAGGGTAATGGCAAGCATCTAACTTTAGCTGCCATACCAATTCCCTATTCTCCAAGATGAGTGAATCAGGTCCCCCCTCCCATCCGACTGTACTTGATCAATTACTAAGAATGAAAATTCATGTTGAGGATTCTCCATGACATGTTTCGCCAAAGCGTTCTCCAACTTAGCCTTTCTTATAGCGTACAGGTGTTCGTACATGCGTTCCTGTAGTTTTCTATCTGTTTTCCCAATATAGAAAACCGGGCATTGGGAACACTTGGCCAAATAAACTACTTGGGAACTATTACAGTTGAATCTACCCTGAAGACCATACTTTGTACCCCTTACTTCAAAGGTAGAGCCCACTTTGATGTACTTGCAATATCAGCACATATTACATTTATGCATGCCCACTCTAGAGTTAGGAACCCTAGCTTTCCTCTCAAGGATGCTTTTGAGATTATAACCTCTTTTAAAAACCATCCTTGGATATTCCGTCAATTTCTTCCGAGTGGAACTATCCTGTATCACCAAGTTCCAGTTTTTCTGGATGATAGAAATAATCCCCTTTGCATCCAAACTGTAAGTCAAGATGAAACTACAAGGATTGAATACTCTTAGAACTGGGCTAGAACTGAAATTTTCCTGGGTTACACTGGTTTGGTTTAAAATAGGTAGATAAAAACCTGTCTAACTCTTATTTCGTACTCCCTTCAAGAGATCTGAAATGAGCCCTTCCGGATAACCTCTGTTGAGAAAGAGCCCTGTCATGAAGTTGCATTCCTCCAAGAAATCACTGTCCCTAGTCACCATCCTAGCTGCTCTGATCAATTGACCTTTTATGATAGACCTCTTCTGTGAAAAGGGATGACAACTATTGAACTGTAAATTGCTGTTGGAAAAGGTTTCCTTTTGATGTATTCTGGCTATAAAAACGACCATTGTCCCTATCTTTCGCCAAATCTACATCTAAATATGCTATCTTGTCCAATGCAAAGCAAGAAGTGAACCTGAAAAAATCAGTAGAGGAATTGAAGAACTCTAGGAGTGAATTAGCTACCTCCTCATCTCCTTTAAGGATGATAAATATATCATCCAAAAAACGCGTGTACATCAACACCCTGTCTTGAACAAAAGAGGTAGCTAGTACATTCTCCCTTTCCCAATAGGCCACGACCAAATTGGCCACACTAGCTCCACAAGGAGACCCCATGGGAACACCTATCAACTGTAAAAAGTATCTTCTGTTGAATGTCACATAATTACAAGACAAGATAATGTCTAATAATTCACTAACCAATTGAATCTCTTCAGCTGGAGCTTGCTTGGTCATCATCATGGCCGGGATCCATTCTAAATCCACTGAATGGGGAATGGAAGAGTACAAATCCTTCACGTCTATAGTCAAGAAATGACTATCTACACTGTATGGTACTTTATTAACCCTAGACAAGAAGGACCAAGAATCTTTAGATATTTGAGGTTCACTCACCACGTATTTTTTCAAGATTGTATCTACCACTTTAGCACTGGCATAGGTGATACTACCCCTGGCACTGACTAGAGGTCGCATAGGGGGGTCCACAAGGTTCTTATGGATTTTTGGGGACCCAAATATAACAGGAACTCTTGTAGCTGGTAAGGGCATGAAATTGAATAAATCTAAATCTATCACATTGTCTATAAACATATCATTGAAATATGAAGATACCCTAGATAGACCTATATTCAATTAATTTCTCAACACTTCCATATGTCTCTGAAACTAAAATGTCCTCCATTCTCCTGTTGTAGTCCTCTTCATTCATCACTACTAACCCACCTCCCTTGTCAGGTTGCATCACCCTGACAGGAGAGTTACATAGTGAATCTAATAAGGACCTCTCTTCCTTACTGATGTTAAATTTAGATGTTTGTTTTGAAATAGGTCGGCTCAACAAATGACGTATGTCAGGATCACACATCTGTTCAAAGAGTTCAAACGAGGGATATAAAGGAGGATTATAAGTACTAGATACAAAAAAAATCACCCTTGTCTCTCATTAGATTACCCAATAATAACTGTAAATTTTGTTTTCTAACGAATAATTTCAAGTCGATTATAGTTTTAGCCAAGTCTGCCCTCCTAGAAGGCATGAAAGAAAGCCCTTTTGCTAATACTTCCACCCATGCATTAGTAAAAACAAAATCAGAAAAATTGTAAATTTTAAAGTCCAAGCCAATGTTCATTATAATGTTACATGGATTCAAAGGAACTTGAACGTTGCCAGCAATGGTCAAGTCTAATTTCTCCTGTTACTTGACCTGTTCCTGGGCTTCTGAACTTGATGTAGGGGTTGAGACGAGACTGGGTTCCGAAAATTTGAACCCTCCACCTCCTCTGTGGGATTGTTTGACCTATACTGGGATGCCAAACGTTCACTATGTCGGACCGGTTCAAACAGATCTATAGAATCTGCAGGTAGGTTCTCCATACCACTGGTACTCGTGCCAGATCCCGAGCCAGCTGTGTTTGCTCCATCAGATTGGTGTGTAGTAAAAGCCAAAAAATTCCCTTGAGATGTTGGAGGCTTTGGATGAGCCAAGCCCTCTTTATAAGCTTTTACATCCCTTTGTATTTTCTTAATCTTATTAGACGTGATTTTAGATATATATTGATCAATACTACTAAAAGTCCGTTCATAATCAAACCTATACCTCAAAAAATTAGAATAATTTTTTATCTCCTCATCCAGTTTGTTGATATTGGTGATCAGACCATCATCAGCCAATTGATAGTGTTTACACATCAAATTTTAAAAGTTCAAATCCATGTCTGTCAAATAATTGGATTAACTCCATATGGAATGCTGATCACTCTACTAACCCCGTAGGGTATTGCCAAGTCCTCAGGCCTTTAGGAACTACTTTGGATTGCTTGCATTCTCCAAAGTATGCTATCTCCAACTTGATTTTCCTTAATCTCATCAGCTTCTGGTCAAACAAGTTTAATTTAGTAGGCAAATCAGTTTCAATTGACATACCTTGTTCTGCAGTATTTCTACCTTTGTTATCATGAAAGGAAAAAGAATGATTCAGCCACTGATTCAGATTACAAGTTGCTTGGGGATGATTCACAGTCATGGATACCCTTGAAGGCTGGAAAGGTGTAACCCCCTGCATTCGTGCACCATCCATTAGTTGTTCATCATTAATCCCGGCTCCTACAACCTCATTTACTCTCATGTGATGTTGGAATTCATTACAGGTAACTGTGGATCCCACAGCCCCTGTAGGCCATACTGTGGAGCCACTTACATCATTCGCCTCAGCATTGTTTCCATTGGAAGAACTGGAAATATTAGCCCTTAGGCTCTGTTGTGATCCCAAAATATCTTCAAACCGATTAAAAAGCTACACTATAAGAAGGGGTTTAAAGCTACACTATAAGAAGGGGTTTAAAGCTACACTATAAGAAGGTGTTTAAATGATATGACATTGTATCCGTTCTGAGGAAGTTGTTTTTTGTAACTGACGAAAAGCTAGAATTTTGAGCTTAAATAAACATGTGGTTTGTTTTCCACATTTTGAGTGATTTGTACAAGACTGTCAGCTACTGGTGGGTTACTGGAGACTTTCCACCTGTCTTCTCTTTATCACAGTTTTTCTCCGATCTACAGTTTGTTTTTAATCACCTAGAATCTGCATAAGTGTGGCCTGTGGGTTAGGGTAATCAGACGGAAGAGTTGTTCCACAGGAAACATCATCCAGGGCTCTCTACAGGTAGCATATGCATAACATCAAGTCTCCCAAAGGCATGTGTTGCAATGTGTAATGGTGTCATGAGACCAAGGCTGAAACCTATAGACAGTATTCATAAAGATACATGTGGTGCACAAGCAACACCTCACTCCACCTCAGGGCCACCATCCCCATTTTTACCTTGCTGGTGCCAGAGTACACCTTTAGGTTTGCTGTTCATTAGCAGGAACTAGGCTGGTAGACATGGCATTTGGAATTTGGAACACTGCAAAATAACACTTGTGTGGCCCATAGTTGTCAAGCATCTGCAATAAGGCTGAGGTTGGGGAGGGATGTCATCCTGAAACACAACAGTGAACTGAAGCATGCATCCAAAGCTCGTTAAGAATGGCTGTATCTGAACACAGTCAAGGTCAAGAATTGTGCCAGACATAACCCTGATTCCACAGCAATAGTGAAGGCACTGTGTGACCTCCAAGGGCTATGCACATGAGCTGACCTTACAATCTGGCGGAGTCTTGGGACATTTGTAGGGCAGAGTGAGCAAATAATGGCAAGTGAAGATGGGCCATGTTAGTATACCCCTTCCAGGCATAGTGACTGCTGTAGTTCACTTAACAGGTGCTGCAACAAACCATTGTGATAAGGGTGTGCACACTTATGCAATCCACATATTGTATGCATGTCATTCAGCAGTGGCACAACTAACACAATTTTATGATACTGCATTGAACTGCACAGGTCATATGTCACATATCAGGTGTGTATAATGTTAACATATGCAGTATTGTGGCCCCATTGCATATCATGGAAGAGGCTGGCATGACAACAAGGGTGTGTACACTCCTCATATCCACATTAAGCTTTGAAGGTTGTCAGTCTAATCATATTTTATTGCTCATATATGCACTGTTGATGATGAGATATGCAAATCAGAGGTCAAGCATTAACTATTGACATCAATCCTCATATCATCCCAGGTGTGTGTCAGACAAGTACATAGGGGCTGTGAGCAACAGAGCAAACATAACTGCCACACATATACCCATTTAGTAATGGTGTGTACACTCTTGAGGTATGCTGCACAGTACATGCCAGTGTGCTGTACAGGTCCACAGCAATACTGTGTACATGGGTGCAGTGTGTTCCAGGGGGAAGGGGCATCACCTACTAACACAACTCATGCATCACAGAGATGTATAATGTTGGTAACAAGGATTGATGTATGGCTGCAGTGCATGCTGTTGAGTGCCATATGTCATGCATGCTGACTGTTCGTTAATGAGAGGTCTGTGTAATATCTTTGTGCCACCTCACCTGTAAGTGTGTGTGTGTGTGTGTGTGTGTGTGTGTGTGTGTGTGTAGGTAAACCATAACATATAGGTCTTAAATTACATTTTTTTGTTTGCCCCTCACAGGTGGCGAGGTGGGTCAGGGTCCCTCCTGCAGGCAAACTCATTTTAGTGTCCATACAAACTCTAACAATGATAATAGGCATGGTGAGGCACAAGAAAAGTTGTCAGGGGCTGATGCTGTGCCATCAGTTGACATCCCGCTTTTATCCAACCCATCCCTGCACACAGTCACAATGCCCATACATACCCCATCACCAAGGGCCTTAGATGAGGGACAGTTGGCAGGTGGTGGCATGGGACAGGACAGTGTGGGTACTATGGCAAGTGTGTCTGTACACAGCAGCCATAGCCGGATGACCGGTGAGGTACTACACAGGCAGATGTACAGGGATGCTCGTAGGAGGGCTGCTGGCCATCATGCACCTGGCAGAAGTGCCACAGCAGGTGTCAACAGACCTATGTTTCAGGCCATCATGGAGGCACAGGCATGTATGGAACGTTACACCAGAGAGAGAGTCTGAGGCTTCAGAGGGCTACTAATTCTGCTGTACCTGACAACATCCATGATCTTGCAGGTGCCCACCATTATTTTGCAGAGGTCCTGGATAGACGGTTGGGTGAGATGGTGGAAATCATCAACCGTGTGGTGTCTGTGGTATTGCATGTGGTGGGAGTAGGGCGGCGGCCACGTGGACATAGGTCAGAAACACCAACAGGTGGAGGTCTACATGGATGTGCAACAACTCATGGCTGCTCCCGTAGTAGCAGTACCAGCACCAGCACTACAGGGGGTGCTGTCCACACCACACCACAGCAGGCCATGTGCACGTGGTCCTGGCCGGTCCCAACAGGGACATGGATCCAGTGGACAATTATCATCAGGGGAGAGGACCATATCTGGGCTTCTGCCTGGTAGTGCCCATGCAGCCCCTGGCAGGCACAGTTCATGTCTCCGTGGCTGGAGACAGTGAACTGTAATACCCTGCCATGTACGGTCTGCAGCTGTCCAACAAACCCCTATATAGGGCAGCCACATGGCAGACATTTGTGCATACATACACGCACACTTCACCAACACAGCTAGGGTACCTCCATACCTACACACACCACCTCTGCACAGCCCATTTAATAAATCACCCCCTAACCCACACACATGATGTCAACCAAACGGCTCAGCCTAGGCCTCTAGCAAACCCGCAACAAACCCTGTGCATATGATGATACCTGTGCCATATCCCTGTCCTAAGATTTAGCAATGTAATGCTGTTTAACATGTTTCCAGCTAGAATTATTAATGCTTACATGTCAGGGTGTGTAGCTGTCCAGCCATGATGCATTATAGCTGTTATTAACACTGACTGATTGTGGTCTCCATAATGTATTCTGTTTGTGTTCTAGGTGTCTATGTGTCAGCAGGATGTTGATCTGCTGTCCTGTCATACAAGGGGTGTAGCACTATGGTGACACCTTGACTGTGTCATATCCCGGGTACAGCTGAACACAGGTAACTGGTCTGTATAACAGTTACTGCATGTGCCACATGGCTGATAGGTCTGAGGGGTGTATACAGGTGAGTCCAAGGTGGCTGATGTCAGCAGCTCTTCTACAGTGGACAATTGTAAGTGTACTAGGTGGCATACAACAGAGGCATTGGTGTTGATGCAATACACAGAGAATACAGTTCACATGGATGTACTTCATTTTACGGTGAACTCATTTTGGCCTATGTAATTCCACTCAGACCAAATTGCCAAAACATCACATCAGGAAATAATCAGTTAGCCAGTTTAATGTCATTGACGATGGTACTGCCAGGGTATATGCCCTCTTCCCCAATGTAGTGCAATCCTGGAGTTGGTAAACATAGGTGTGCTGGTGTGGGTGGCACAACCCCCTACTTTGGATGGTGTGGAGTGGTGTAGAACCACACATAGTGTGATTAACAACTACTTAACCTGTTAACAGAAACTACAGTATAACAGCACACTAAGCGGGGGGATACCCACAACAATAACCCAAATGTGGGTGGCTGTGGCCACAACAACCACATCCATGTATATATACCAACTCCAGTATTGCTGTGCAGCTGAAGAGTGGGGAAGAGGGCATTTACACATCAACCACTAGGTTTGCTTGAATGTATTTCCACAAGATTATTCCTTTGAAATGTTAACTTTAGCCAGTTAGTTCTTGGACAAATGATCTCCTGGGAAATATATTTCTGCAAACTGAAGTAGATTCCTTCACATACACACACACTTACTTGGCAACACTGAAAGTAGAGCCCCTACCTAGGTACTTATTGCTACTAATGTGTCTGGCTTTAATTGCACACACCACAGAGCTTTTAGGGTGAGGTGTGTCCCGAGCTTCTTGTTAAGTGAAGAAAATCACCCAGCCCTGTACAATATGGTAATATGTACTGGATGTTAGTGAACAATACATAGTATAATATACTGACCCTCTAGACTATAGTCTATTAGACTATTAACCAGTAAGCCATCTGAGCTGTACAAATGTTTTTTGCTTGTTCAAATATATCATTCAGTACATGTACTGAATAGTAGTGAACAAGTGAAAATAATGTTGAATCAGTCATTTTTTTATCTAAATATACACATAGATAAATATGGTGGGATATATCTGAGAAGGTATATACAACACTCATGTTTACACATAACAAGGATATATATATATATATATATATATATATATATATATATATATATATGTATATATATATATATATATATATATATATATATATATATATATATATATGTATATGTATATATATATATATATATATATATATATATATATATATACATATATATAATGTATGTATATATAACATATGCCCATAACATGTAGTGGAGTCATACCTCAGCACCATCAGTCACAACCTTTTAGTGCAAGGGAATGTAATGTAAGTATTGCAGTTATAAATGTAGGATATTGCTACATTAACAGGGGTTGTGTTAAGAGACATGTTGTGTAGGAAATCTCTTCTGATACTGACATGTATGCCATCAGTTACTGACAGACATCATAAAATCATCATAGTGAAGTACCACACAGATCACATTAATGATCCTGTGGAATACAGCAGATATATGACCAATGAATGTGCACAGTCTGAAACTATCTAGTCAGTCCAGAGGTATACACAGAACTCCTTAGTGCAAGACGTGTGGACCAAGCCTGACAAAGGGGATGTTTACAGCCATGAAAATGGGTTATCACACAAAGACTGGAATAGATAAGCTCATACAGTTGATGCATTCACACCCTCCTGACTGTCCTAACACATATTAATTACACATATTAATTGGAGGAGCAGAGGTTCCAAGCCCACATACTTCCCACTAGTTAGTGACATACATCTTCACAGCATCCCACTGCTTTTTCAGAAATACACAACACGTATGGTGGCCAGGCAACAGTACATCTGACAAATATCTGGACATAACATCACACTAGGTAAATACACTGAGCTGCTAGGCATGTCACAAAGCACTGTGTAAACTGCAGTCAGACTGCCACAACACTGACCCAATTTTCCTATGGGGGAATACATATACTTGCAAATATAGCAGGCACTACAGGCATGTAACAGCACGGAGTAACAGACACCAGTGTGAAAGTGCATACCCACAACCAATCTCAACACAGTCACAGTCACATCATGGTAAGCCTAATTAATAGTACAGTATATGGACTGTGTGAACAAACCCATCCTCATATTTGCCACTCACAAACTAACCCTACATATACTAGCCCAATTCACAGTGTAGTCTGATGCCTGACTGTGGTATGGGACAAGTCTCAGTCTGGCCTTATAAACATATACGGTGATAGGGTACCAGAAACTGGAGCAGCATGCAGTGTCAGAACAGGACCAAGAACTCTGACATCTATCACAGTCTGTACACAGGCCAAGTACCATATTTACAATACACTGCTACATAATACTGACACTCTGTCAACAATCACTATAAGTACACAGACCTCACTACTGTACAGACAACAACAGAATGTCCAGGTTTTGTCCTGAAATATAAGGCCTACTATACATAACATGTCTAGCAGTCTGATATATCACTGGCTTGTTATTAGGAATGATGTCAGTAAATAATGATATACTGTACATCTGCACCTCTTACTGCATGACATATGGACAAAGGGTGACAGACTTGGGGGGCAGAGGCAAAAACACAGGGCCAATATTTACATATTGCTGTGATAAACTGAGAAAATTCCTGGTGTAACAGGGTTTGTTGTGACATATCTCTTCTGAAGGATATGAAGTCAGTAACACAAATGGATGTCACCAGGTACTGACTGCAATCATCAGAGTACACTACTGCATTTCCAAAGATAAGAAATGTGTGAGTAACACACCACATCTAAGACTCAAAACTCTGGCCAGTCTGCAGATAGCCCTACAGGTGAGAGTTTCCTCAAACACATAACAGTGTCATGCCAGACTTTAAATCATGTTGAACAGCCATATCCACCCACACCCTGTTAAACCAACATTACTTCAGATGTAGAACAGCAGTACTTACATTCTGTCCCCATGTCTGAAACATCCCCCTCCTGTTTGTTGGCCTGTCTCCACAGTGTATGTTGTAAGAGGTATTTCCAACTACCCTCTGTGATGCTGTTTGTCAGACATCCACATAAAGTCCTGTTCACAGAGAAGGAAAAGGGCCAATACCCACATGAAGTACTTAGTTATAGGAGTGTGTTTCCATGCAATTGGCTATAGGAATGATACCACAGCTGTTCCACATAAAATTAGCAAGTGGGGGACTCCAATTCATGCACAGGCCATCAGCTGATCATGAGCATTACCTACAAAAGTCAAGCTGCTGCATATGCAAAACAGACATCTGTATCCTTGTAAGGTGGACATTGTGATATATACTAGGTCCTCAACATAATAATTTAGCAAAACCCATCCCACAATGGATCTTGTTATTACACAGTCACAGCAACCTCCACACAGGATACTGATGACAGACAGACACACACACACACTTGCCAGTACTGAGATTCCAGCCCCTACCTTGCTATCTATTGCTACTATACTGTACCGCATGCGCCATGGAGCTAATAGGATGGATGTTGTCCCAAGGAACTTCTAAGGTGAGGAACATCACCAGCCCTTGTAAATACTGGCATTGGGTGATGTAGTGGGTGAGAGATCCCAAAAATAATTTTACCCCACACACACATTTACATTTGCCAGGGGTGAGGTTCAAAGCTCTATCTAACAATCTTTACCAACCATTATGTTATGTATTTACCACATGCACCACTGACTTTACATGGTTTAGGGTTGGCAACAGGTACTTCTAAGGTGAATTATATCTGCAGGACTGCTAATGACAGGCTCTGAGATGTGTACTGGGTGTAAATTGGGCCAAAATCTTTGAGGTACAGACATACATATGTAGATATATGTACACACACAAACACGTGCCACAGATGAGATTCAAATCCATACCTATGTAGTTACTACTATTACATTGTTCCGCATCTATGGCATGCACCATGGAGCGTACATGTTGGAGAGCTGCGCCATCATATCTTTAAAGCTGACTAACATCAGCAGCAGTGCTAAAGGAAGGGTAAGGGGAGAGTAGTAAGTGTCAATGTCCATAGAATCATGAATCATCAAAGACACACACACACTCTCTCACACAAATACACACAATTTCACACTTGCCATATCTGGGATTAGAACTCCTACCTAACTAGGATACTACACTATAGTATTATGCAGTTATCAGAATTGCCACAGAGCTTATATGTTGGAGAGCTGTGCCAAGGTATTTTTGAAGGTGACTAACATCAGCAGCAGTGCTAAAGGAGGGGTAAGGGGAGAGTAGTAAGTGTGAATGTCCATAAAATCAGGTATCATCAAAGACGCACACACTCTCATACACAAACACACACAGTTTCATAGTTGCCATGTCTTGGATTAGAATTCTTACCTAACTAGTATGCTACACTATAGCATTACACAGTACCTTGGCACAGATCTCCACTCTGTTAGCTCCATGACACTTGCGATAACTGTACTTCCTAGTTTCTACTTTCAAACTAGACAATGTTGTTTAGCATGAATGAAAGTGCGAACTGTAAAACTACTGTAACATTTAAGTATTTAATTCCTCTGAAGATCATGTCCTGAATTATCTTCATTGTTATTTTATGTACAATACACTGTATTTGAAATAACTGCTATATACTATTTTATTGTAAACTACTACCTGGTTACTTACTGTTTTTGTTTGTTTATCTTTACTGTAATATTTAACCTTTGTTATTACTGTTGTTTGTTTGGAGCTTTTCTCCCCGGGCCTCTACTGAAAATGGACATATATCCAGTTAGACTAGCCCGATCAACAAATGTAAAATAAAAATAAAATAAACTAATAAAATTATAGTGTGTTGGCCTTGGATATGTGTGAGTATTCCTATCCAATGTGTGTGCAAAGTATGAACGGTGTACAATGTGGTGTGTTTGCACAGACATCTGTGACTGACAGATATGTATAGTCCACTGTGCTGTCAGAGATGGGATTCATTTCTCTAAGTGTAGGAGCATGCCCACTATGACCTACTGTATTGAGTGTGTGAATCCATTCCAGGTAGGTTGCATTCCAGTCCAGGGTTTGGTGTTTTACACCTACAGCTAGCAACCTGTTTCTGCAGGATGTCTGTAGATAGGTTGACAATATGGAGTCATAATGGGTGACAGATAGTGGGATACTGTAACTATTGTGTATGTACTGCTTGTGTTACATGGTTGGTGTTAGCAGAGATTTTCAGACATATGTACTGTTATACTCTGTGATGTATTATGTCATCAACTACTGACAGATATACTTATTTGCTCACAGTCATTTCCTGGGAAATACAATATGAATGAGGCTGTATCCAGTATTGTGGTTCATAGGTTCATAAGGTCATAGGTAGGTACTAGGCTATCGGCCCAAGGGCCTATGTAAGCCTAGCCAACAAGGTTCCCTGGCTTATGCCACCCAAGAAAGTTATTTTCCTGTGCCACTGTAGAGCAGAGATACAGAAGTAATCCCCGGGGTGTATTTCCTATTTCCCATCCACTCATCAAGATTTTTCGTGAAGAGTGCTAATTTAGATCTTTGCTTGACATAGATGGGTAGCCTGCTCCAGAGTATGGGAAGTCTCTGGGACAGGAATCTATACCTCCAGCATGTCCTGTTTATTGTGGTGACAAGGTTTAGGTCCCTAGAGTGTGTAGCTCGGTGGAATTGGGATTTCTTTAGGTGTAGCATGTCCAACAGCTCTGGGTTTGACATAGCTTTATATGTTAGGCAGAGATCACCTCGGAGTAGGCGATATGCTACAGAGTATAGCTGGAGTTTTTTGAGATGGTCAGTGTAGGGCATCTGTTTGCGGCCAGTAATCCTCTACGTGAGGTACTTCTGTGGCCTTTCAAGCTGCTGCAGATGTCTTGTGAGGTACATTCCAAAAGGGGAGGTGTACTCTATAATGGGTCTAATTAGTGTCAAGTAGAGGGGAACAATGATCTCTTTTTTCCTGGATGAGAACCCTTTTATGATGAGGTGTGCCATTTAGAAGGACTTCCTGACTACTGTGGTGATGTGACTATCAATGGACAGACTACTGTCCACCTGGGTCCCAATGTCTCTTATCACACATTAGGTGTTAAGTAGACTGCTGTCATTGTAGTAGCTCATGGGTACAGAGTTTTTACCAAAGGGGATGATAATGCACTTTCTGGCATTGAGCTTGAGGCCATGGCTCTGATGCCAGGCATCTGTCTCAGCGAGGCCCTTCTGTAAGATTTCCACATCATTTGGGGACTTGACTATGGCTCCTAGTTTGCAGTCATCTGTGAACTTCATTAGCCAGAGGCCTTTTGTGTTAGCCTGTACTTCAGAGAAGTAGATACCAAACAGGAGATGTCCCAGGACTGAATCCTATGGTACTTAAATTGTCACTGGTTTGAGGTCAGATTTGGAGTGTGCAACTTTTACAGTGCGGGTTCTGTCAGTGAGCCAGTTGGAAACCCATCTTGTGACATAGGGATTTATACCTAATTTAGTGAGTTTAGCTATAATTCCAGAATGGGGGATGGTGTTGAAAGCCTTGGCAAGGTCAAGATAGGCTGTGTGAACCACTTTACCCTCATCTAAGGCTTTGGTGACTGCCTCAAAGAAGTCAATCATGTTCAGGAGGCATGATCTGCCTTTCACAAACCCGAACTGGGTGGGATCCAGAGTTTGGAGGTTACCAATGTCTTTGTTTATGAGTTCCATGAAGATACATTCCATGGCCTTGCAGACCAGGCTCATCAGGCTAATAGGGCGATAGTTCCCGGGATCAGTGGTGGCTCCCCCTTTGTGGAGTGGGATAACTGTTGCTGTACGCTATTCAGTGGGCACAAAGCCTGATGTGAGGCTATGACTGAACATGGTGCTTAGGTGGGGAGCCAGTTCATTCTGAAGTTCGTGTAAAATGCAGCCTGGCATGTTGTCCGGTCCCATGGATGCTGTGTTTTTGGCTTTAGAGAGTGCAGCTTTTACCTACGTAGTTGTGATTACAGGGGCTCTGCATTCTTCCTGTACAGATATGGGCTCTTTAGGGGGTGAGGGGGGGGGGGTAAAGTTAGCACTGAACCTATCTGCCAGGATGTTGGCAATATCAGTTGGTTCTGTAATTTTCATTCTGTTGTGCTGTAACTCAGAGCAGATCTGGGTGTTGTCACTGAGATTCTTGACATAGCTATAGAATGCTTTGTGGTTGTCCTTAGAATCAGTGGCAATTGTGTTTTCATATCTAGTTTTGGAGGATCTTATAAGGGATCTCAGCTTCCTACTGAGGCTGACCAGGGAGCTCCTTCACTCATGGGATTTTACTCTTTTTTGCAACAATTTCTTCCTTCTGTTGTACAGTTTGTTTATGGCAGGGGACCACCTAGATTGGCTTCCTTTTTTTGGAGGATAGCATCTTGGTTCTGTTTGGGATAGCATGATCCATGCACTTGTGTAAGTGCTTATAGAGAGCATTTGTGTAAGATTCAGCAGTCGTAACTGTATTGTCCATCTGCATGGGTGTCATGAAGTTCACCACTTCTGTCTTAAGAAGCATGAAGTCGGCTTTGGAGAAATCTTTTACCATGGTTTGCTTAATGGGGGTGGGGGCGGGATGTGGATATCAAGGGTGATTAGCTTATCATTGGATCGGACCAACGAGGAGTTGACTTCAGGTGTGTAATGACTAGATCTAGGATATTGTTGCCACTGGTGGGGGTGTGGATAAGTTCATCCAGGGCATTGGAGTTTATGAATTCCAGAAAGCGTTGTTTGAAGGAGTTGGTACATGAGTAGTTTTCCCAGTTAATGGTGGGGTAGTTGAAATCGCCCATTATTATGGTGTTTGGTTGAACCCTAATATTTTCCAGTACATCAAGAAAAGAGGAATGGGAATCCTGGGGCATGGTGAGGGATCTGTAGCAAGCTACAATTTGGATTGCAGTTTTGCCCAGAGTTAGTTGCACTTGGATAACCTCAGATGCATTATGCTGAGCAACTAGCCTGGAGGTGTGGATATCCTTAATGAATATGGACACACCTCTGCCTTTGGTGTTCCGGTCCAGGTTACATGGCTGAAAAGTGTGGTATGAGTTATAGCCTGGTAGTGCAGGGGTGCTCTCTGGAGTCTTGAACCAGGTCTCAGTCACTGCACAGATATCGATGTTCTCCATTTTAAGGAGTGCCTCGAGTGAGTGCATTTTGAGATTTAGACTTCTAGCATTGAGTAGCATTACCCTCAGTTTTTGCTTGCCTGTTCCTGTTACGGTGGTGAATTTGTCATTTGAACTTTGCTTAAGAAAGGCACTATAGGGGCGGCAAGAGCCTTAACCAGTATCCGGAATCCCAGGGGCGACAGGTGCAGGCCATCTCTGGCAAAGCATCGTGGTCTGTCGACCATGTCATCCCAAGCAGACAGATACTGGATCCTCTTAGAATGACACCAGAAGCTTAGCCAATTGTTGAAGTCAATCATTTTGTCCTTGTACTGCAGTATCATTCTGGGTGATGGCAGAATGCTACTCAGGGCTAGGGTCATACCTGCCTGGGCTACAAGATCGGAGAGCTCTTCCATGTCTCTTTTCATGTAGTCCAGGGAGGTACGTCTCAGGTCATTCACACCAACATGGACAATGACAGAGTCATATTTGTACTTGTTGTGGAGTTACCTGAGTGCATGGATTATGTGGTGGATCCTGGCCCCCAACAGGCAGCTGACAGCAACCTTCTTCTTGTTTAGCCTGGTGAGTGGGACATCAGTGTGTCTGATTATAGAGTCACCTATGACTAGTGTGTTGGATATGTTGTTTTGGCTTATTGGCTGTTGTTGGTTGGCACACTGAGTCTGTGGGCTATGTGTCACTTAGGTTGTGTTGGAGGTGGAAGTTGCTTGCGTTTCTGCCTTGGAGGTTTCTGTTGCTTGGGCAGATTATTATTGAGAGCCTCTGTGAATGTTTTTGTGTTTCTATGTGTGGATTTTTGTGGTGTAGATTTAGTGAGACTATGTGAGAAGTGTGGTGTGGTGCAAGTGTTTACCTTCTCTTGAATGTCAAGTTCAGTCTTGATTGGAGAGAGCTTTCCCTCCAGTTTGGCAAAATAAGTGCATCTCTCACAGGTTGTAGTGTTGGGTGGTAGGAGGAGAGGGTTGTCTGTGTACATGAGGCAATTTCTACATTGCCCCAAGATGCCCAGATTCATCAGATAGACAGGAGAGAACACTGGGAGCTGACCCTTGGACATGCCTGAATAAAAAAACTATTTTCCTCTAGATAAGTGAGGAAAGTGAGTACAAGAGCTGTTTTTCTCTAAGCAAGTGAGGAAAGTAAGTGCAAAAACTGTTTCCTCTAGGTAATGAGGAAGGTTAAGTGCTATAGTATTTAGTAGCTTATTTAGTGCTTACAAGTTCTGAACAAGTGCTGAGCACGAATAATCAAATTCAAGTGCTAAAACTAAGAATCTGTATCTGCACTAGACTAGATACAGGAAAGAAACAAGTGCAAATTTGGGTTTTTAAATCAGAAAGTTGAGAGAGATGGAAAAAATTGCCCAGACGGCCAATAACTACAATTTCTGGGCCAGAACCACTCCTTATATGGTAGACAGGTTACCTAGTGCTTACCACTCCCACTGACAAGCTAGAAGGCTTCCCTCCAACACAGAAAGGCTTGGGGGGGGGGGCTCAGAAGGTTACATACAGTCCTAGATACAGCAAATACGTATCTGGACTACACTAGTTACAGGAAAGGTAGGAAACAGGCTTACAGTTTTTTTTGTTTGCTTTTTTTTTACAGAAGAGTAGCTAAAACAGCAGTAAAAACAATTCAAATGCAGTGCAAGCTAGCACACTTGAGTGTGTAGCAATATTAGACCAAACACAGTTTAAAAAAATGCAATTAAATTAAAAATGACTAAGAACAAGTGCAAAAGGAGTGTATTAGGTAGAATGTGGTAAAGCGATAGGACTGGGGGGAGTTTCCCAGATCAAATCTACAGTGGGTGGGCAACTGCAACAGCCTCCAAATTTAAACAACAAACCAGAAATAGGGAGGATAGGTGGGAAAAAACACTTTCAGCAGAGATCTGAAAAACTATACAATGAATCAAAAAAAAAAAAAGTGCACAAATGTGAATAAAATTAGTCCAGCAACAATTTACAGTACACAATTCTGAAGAACCAAAAAATATACTTATCTCTGTATATTTCCAGATAGTTTGAAAAGAGCTCTGTTAGACACAGGTTCCAGCAATGATATGCATGATGGTCTGCAGCTTACATATTCTTGCACACTCATGCCATTCTGGAAGAGTAGCTGCAGACACTTGCTGATGGGTCTGTGTAAATGGTCCAGCACCTTGGTACTATGGTGGCTCAGGATCCCCTTCTTGTACATATATCAACATAACAGAATGGCCTTATCCTGCTGTGGCCATATCTCTCAGCTGTACAGATTCACCCAAGTTACCCAGAGACAGGGCTCATATACCTGGTCAGTTCCCCTTCACATTGTGGTTTACGAGCAGGTTTGTAGCAACCCATTACTGGGTTTGCAGATAAGGGTAGTATGGGCACACATCAGAGTTTCAGACTTCATAAACTCCATGACATCCTGACATCCATGCTTCTACACACCCCCACTCTGTTATTCTATCTTTTTCCTAACATGTGAGCCATATCTGAGAAGTATCCTTATAGTTATCCCTTCATCCCAGCGGTATTTAGAGCTTGGTCCACTGTTCATGCAGTAGGACATGGTGGGCATGCTACTGGGATTTGTCGACATGGCCTTGCATCTGTGTTCTGTTGACTGTGTTATGCTGTTAGTTGGGACCCCATGAGATAACATACATTAGCACTACGGGTGAGGCACAGGCCTTTAAGAGAGGACTGTAGGCCATTTGATAGTGATGCAGGCCATCTGTAGCAGGCCAGTGCATTCTGTCACTCCTATATTCCCAGGCTGCGAAACACTGGATTCCCCCTGAGGTGATAGGGTAAGTGTGTGAGGTGTTAATGGCAACAGTTCCTGTCCATATTGATCCATTGGTCTGGATACTGGCAGGGTGCTGCTTACAGCTAGGGACACTCCTGCATGGGACACCTCTTCAGCATGCTGCATTCTGTGGGTATTCCCATACAGAAGTGGGGGTCATACTGTACTCATTCCCAACAGCAAGGATATGACCTGTGATAAACCTGTGGCTGATGGTGGGGTGAGCTGAGTGCATGTGTGGTATGGAAACTTCTTGCAGCTGACTCACATAAATACATGGGACATTCCCCTTATGGTGCCTTGTGCAGGGACATAGGCAGTCTCTCAGTACTTCATAACTGTGCCTTTTGTGGTCTGCCACACTGATTGGCCAGACTACATCAGTATTCCATACTACTCAGACAACTAATGTGCTGCTAACCTGTATGTACACTTCCCAAGGTGTGTGCAGTTGACAGTTACATTTTATTTACTCTGTCTAGGGTAATTCCACCTATGTACTGTGTGTATGTCTGTGCCCACATTCATGACATGCCCATCTTTCAGAAGATGACATATATTGACATCTGGACAGTGAGTATGGGTGACTGCTGACATGGGTATTGCTGAGAAGCGTTGTGGTTGGTACTGCAGTTGTTAGAACATGGCCCTATCATCAACAGTACTGGCCATAGGCCACCGAGACACAACCCTCCATGCCTACATGCTGACCACTTCTAGACAATATTGAACACACAACAACCTAAAACATGGACCCCTGCATATTGTACACATGTAACAATCTATCCTGTAGATTGGGCCAGCTCAGGTAATCTGGGCTCCACTGTTATTAAACCCACACGTACATATTAATTTCTACATAGGATTATGGGGGGGCACCTGATGACTTTAAACATTTGCTATGACTGTACTGGTATTTCAGGTACAGTGTTGGCTTCCATTTCATTTTGTATTCTGACCTATCATGCAGATTGGAGGCATATCAGTGTAGTACAGATCTTAGGTTTTATTGGACTACATTTCAGTTTCAGACTTCTTACCCTTCAAAAATAACATACAACTGGCAGACCTGTTGTAGTCTGTCTATGTAGGTCTGGAGGGGGGCCATTAACCACTGCCATCAATTGGAGACCTTAGTCCAGCCTTTCTTTATGGTCATCTACACCTGTCCTGCTGGCTGAGGCTGGTGGTGGGTATGTGTGCCTCTCTAACATGCATGTGTGTGTCCTATGGTCACACATTTGGGCCACCACATGTACTGCAGTGGGATTTGTCACCTTGTCTATATGTCCAGGCAGTGGAACCGTGACTTGAGCATCCCAAACACACACTCTATTATGATTCTGGTTTATGCGTATGCATCATTATGGAGTTCTTGTTTGGGTGTGTGCGCATTTCTGATGGGTTTCATTAGCCACGGCTCCAGTCCATAACCAGCATCCCCCACTTGGTGGCCATATGAGATGTCCCCAGTGGCAAATGACTGGTACAGCTATGTGATATGCCAGATGTGGGAGTTGTGATAGCTTCCAGGGCTGCCAGCACACACATTCAAGATAATGCCCTGGGCATCACACATGACCTGGTAGTTGATGGAGTGGAAGCCCTTGTGGTTTATGTAGACCCTACCCCGCTCACTGGGTGGTGCTTTGATGTGTATGTGCATGCAGTCTGTAGCACCCACTATCTTAGGGTATTCTGCTATTTGGTGGAAGAGATGCATATTGCTGGTCAATGCCGCACGGGTGTTGAGGACATATATGTGCTCACCGGCATGTGCTGACATGGCATCCAGGAACTGGTGGAGTACCCTGGATGCTGATGCCTGTGAGAGCCACATGATATCCCCAGTTGCCCTTTGGAAGGTACCTGTGGCTAGTATTCTTAAGCCTACACATACTTTGCTATCCACTGGGATGGATTCCCCTCTATTGGTTCTGTGTGTGAGGTGTGACCGGCACAGCACAACAATTTGCTGTAGAATGTCCCTGTCCACCCTGTAGTGCTCCACTATCTCCAGCTCATGTAACCCCTGGTAGGTTACCCTGGGTCTGTACACTCTTCTCCTTCTCCTCACTGTGGGTTGGTCATCAGCATTCTCATCCTCACCACCCTCAGCCTCTTGCACATATTGATGTATGAGAGCAACAGCAGCCCTTAACATTTTGTTAGTTTTTTCTGGTAAAATTTCCCCATCTGTGTACATCGGTGGTGTAGAGTTTGTGGGAAAAAACAGACTGGAAGGTGTTTGCATAGTTTATAGTAGTATGCTAGGCTGTTCCATGTGTAATTGGCTGATTATTATGCATTTCACCTGCCAGCTATGCTAGTTCTCCTTGATTGCCTTTCTACTGCAGTTTTCTCTTCCCATTGCTTTCCCGTTTAAGCCCCAAGGAGCAGCGCGCATACCTAGTGCTCAGATATGAACAAAGCTGGTATTTCCTGTTTTGTTTTGTTTTGCTTAAAACCCGGTGTGCAGTGCGCACACCTGTTTAGGCAATGTAAACACTGGTAGGCATCCTCAGACACACCCCTTCCTTTGCTGTGCTTAGCTAAGGGCAAACACAGGCCACAGAGCTCCAATAAGCTTACAGCATGCATGACTCTACCCCTTATGAGGTTATCTACCTCTTAGACTTATACAATGGTGTTGCTGCACCTACATGGTTGGGTGCAAGCTACCACTGAGAGGAAATCTGTGATTCAGTATCAATCCCCTCATTTGCATAAAACAGAATGCTAATTCATAGTTACCGCACTCACATTCAGCCTTCCCCCTTAGCAACCACTATTCCCTGGTATTGTTGTCTTATGCATGCCATTGACTATTATGTCAAAATGCTGATTTGGATTTAAAAGCTTATTTCCAACTTTTTTTCTTATTTTCGGGCCGATCCCGTTTGTGCACTGCTGCCCTATGTTTAAACAGCCGTAATCGGCCAAAAAAAATAAAAGTTATTTTTTATAATTTTGCAACTATTTTTCACGCCAGTTGCATTATATTTGGCCATTGACAAGCCTACTACATTGAATACATGCTTTCTTTGGAGCTGTCATGCCTCCGTTTTGTAATTTGCAGAAATGTATTCGGTTAGTAACCGAGTTCATTTCTGCAGGTTACACTATTCCTGCACAGATGCCTGCCTGCTTCCTGGATCGCTATTTCACCTCATTTGCATGGTTTTCACCAGCAAATGAGGTAATTAGTATATAGCAGTGGTGTCTGTGCAGGAATGGTGTAGGAGCACTAGTGCTCGTCCCGGGAGCTCGTTCCTGGCTCGCTCATTAGCCATATTGCTTGCAACAGCTCTTGGACTATTCCTGCATTCCGTGCAGAGCTTGCTGAATCCGGGGGTAAGTGTCAGACTGCACCTAACCATGTAGGTGCTCTAACACCAATGTGTAGGTAGAAGGAGCAAGGAACATGAAAAGGGGGTGTGTCATGCTTGCTGGAAGCACATTGGAGCCCTGTTGCCTGGTGTCTGCTTAGCTAAGAACATCTAGGAGAGTGGGTGTGTCTGAGACTGTGTACTCATACTTCATGAACTGAAGAGAGTGTGCACATGCAGGGGAGGGACATATCTTGCTGTTTACATTACCAACAGTCTGGAAGAGGAAGGGTAGAAGGAAAAGGCAAAGGAAGTATCAGAACAAGGGAAATACTGTACAAACCAACAATATGGGAGTCTGCAACCCACAATTGGCCAATGAAAGCACTCAAATAATAAGCTGACAGGTGGCTGCAGAGCTGAAGATGGGAGGACATGTAAAATAGATTGAAAGGGCAACAGCACAAAATAAAGGTGAACTGATGTAGAAATCAGTACTATGGGAGTCTTGCAACTCAGAATGGGCCCTGAAAATATAATACAGCTGGCAGGTAGCTGCAGAGCTGTAAATATGAGGAGATGCAAGTAAAAATCAATTACAAAATGGGCAACAGCAGAATAAAGGCAGCCATCCACAAATCACCGGTAATGTGTCTAACACTCACAGTGGTTAAATCCAAGCCATGCAAGTAAGCTGGCATCTGGAAAGAATCAGAAACAAGTCAATCTGACAAGCAGCAATACCATCACACCACTATAAAGTATGGAAACACCCCTCAGTCTGTGTTTCCCCACAAACTGTGCACTTTCCTAGTAAACATGGTAATTTAAACTGACAAAATGTTAGGGGTTACCATTGCTCGAAAACATCACCATGTGCTGGAGGCTGGCGGTGGTGAGGAGGATAATGCTGCCAACTGCCGCAGACCCAGGAGGAGGAGGAGAGTGTTCAGACCCAGGGTGACCTATCAGGGGCTATATGACCTAGAGATTGTAGAGCATTACAGGGTGGACAGGGACATATGTCAGAAAACTGTGCCAGCATCGCCTACCATCCAGAACAAACAGAGGGGAACCCATCCCAGTGGATACTAAGATATGTGTAGCCTTAAGAATACTAGCTACAGGTACTGTCCAGACACCTACTGAGGATATCATGAGGGTGTCCCAGGCATCTGCATCCAGAGTACTCCATCAGTTCCTGGATTCCATGCTACCACATGTCCGTGAACACATTCATTTCCCTAACACCTGTGAGGAATTCCCCAGTAATATGTGTTTCTTCCACCATGTAGCTGAATACCTGCAGGTACAGGGTGCCATAGACCACACGCACATTCACATCAAAGCACCACCCGGTGAGCGGGGTAGGGTCTACATCAACCTCAAGTGCTTTCCTCCCATCAACTGCCAGGTTGTGGCAATGCCCAGGGCATTATCATGCAAGTGTGTGCTGGCAGCCCTGGAAGCTATCATGACTCCCACATCTGGAATCCCTCACAGCTGTATCAGGGGTTTCCTAGGGAGGACATCCCAATTGGCCATTTAGTGGGGGATGCTGGCTATGCACTGGAGCTGGGGCTGATGACACCCATCAGAAATGCACACACCTCCAAAGAAGAATGCCATAATGAGGTACATGCACAGACCAGGATCATTATAGAGTGTGTGTTTGAGATGCTCAAATCATGGTTCCACTGCCTTGACATATCCGATGGAGCCTTGCAGTACTGTCAAGCTACATGTGGACAAATGTTCACAGTATGTGCCATGCTACACAGTATGATCCTGTGGAAACAGCCGCAGCAGGAACTACACAAGGAGGGGACACACAGCCCACCACCATTGCCAAGGTCACCACAGGCACAGAGAGACTTGGAGGAAGGACTTCCTGAACCTGTCCCTAGAGACAGAGGTGTGCCCTGTATGCCTATGCCTTGGTAAAGAGGCAATGCATAGCACACACACTGGCACTGTAGGGACCCAGGGATTGATACCTTTCTCTGACTTGCACATACAGTAAAAGGGATGCCAAATATGACACTACCTGTGCTTTACCATGTAGAGGGAGTGTGCTCCATGCGTCCCACATAATCAGCCCTCCAGCACCATCCTCAATACCACCCCAGGCACAAGGTATGTCACCCTTACTATCAGTTACTGAATGGAGTACTGTATTCTGATAGTTATATCTATGCTATGGATGCAAGCATGCAAGGGAATTGGTCAGCCAAGTGAGATAGCAGCAGATAGCTGACAGCTATATGAGACAGCATGAAATCCATAACCAATACTGGTGTCCCCATACTAGGCAGTAGTACTCAGGGTGACAACTCTCATTGCAGTACATGCGGTGGCTCGACTAACTGTGGGTGTCCACAGGTCACACACATGGATGTCAATGAGCGTTCCCATTCCCACCCCCCAGCCTCACCCAACAGGACAGGTGTAGATGACCGGAAATAAAGGTCAGGCAAACCTCCACAAATGCTGGCAGTGGTGAATAGCCCCCCTAAAGACCTACACAGACATACCACAACAGGTCTGGCAGTTGCAGTATAGTTCTGAAGAGTAAGATGTCTAAAACTGAAATATATGCCATTACAATCTAACTTGAGTACTCCACTGATATGCCTCCAATCAGCAAGATAGGGCACAATACAATACTAAATGGAAGCAAACAGAGTTATAACTGAAATACCAGTGTAGTCAGTGCAAATGTGGAAAGTTGTCAGGTGTGCTCCCCAACCCCATATATAAATGGCAGTAACATGTACATTTGTAGAGTAATATCAGTGGAGCAGAGATTGCCTGAGCTGTCCCAATCAACATGATAATTGGTGTATGTCCACTATATGCAGTGGTCAGTGTGCTAATCTTTTGTGAGTGTTTAATATTGTCTGGAAGTGGACAGCATGTAGGCCTGGATGTTGTGTCTCAATGACCTAGGTACAGTACTGTGTTTGACAGGGCCATGTTCCAACAACTGCAGTGCCAACCAATCTGCTTCTCAGCTACACCTATGTTACTAGTTGTACTCACTCACTGTCCAGATGTCAATATGTGTTACTGTCAGAAAGCTGGACAGGCTATGAACAGGGGTCCATACATAGAAACAGTACACAGGTGAAAGAACTCTATGCACTGCCTAGAAAGTAACTATGAACTGCACGCACCTTTGGAATTAAATAAGGAGGTTAGCATCACATATGTTGTCTGTCTAATATGGAATACTGCTTGTCTGCAAAATCACAGGCAGCCCACATAAACCACAGTTATAAATTAATGACACACTGCTGATGTCCACATACAAGCCAGGAGAAGGAGAAGGTCGCAGTCATATTTGTGAGTCAGGTGCCATAAGCTTCCATATCACACATGCACTCAGTCCACCACCCCCCACAACAGCCATGGGTATTTTATCAGTCATATCCTTGCTGTTGGGAATGATGTCAGAATCAGCACGTCTTTTATGGAATACACATAGGATGCAGCATGCTGACATGGCATCCCATGCAGGTGTGTCCCTAGCCATAGGCAGCACCCTGCACACATCCAGACAGATGCATCACTATGAACTAGAAGGAGTGCCAGGAATACCTCCCCCACTTACCCATGTCACCCCAGAGAAATCCACTGGCTTGCAGCCTGGTAACGTATGAGCGATAAAATGCAGTGGCCTGCATCACTCTCATGTGGCCTACAGCCCTCTGACAAATGCCCATGGCTCACCCATAGTGCCATCATACAGAATGGCATAGGGTCCTAACTAAAAACATAACACATTAAGCAGAAAACAAATGCAAGGCCATGCTGACAAATGCCAGTAGCATGCCTCTCCATGTCCTAATGCAAGAATTGTGGGCCAAGACATAAATACTGCTGTGATAAAGGTCAAACTATAGAAATACATAGGTTCATAGGTTCATATGTAGGTACTAGGCTATATGCCAAAAGGCATTTATAAGCCTAGCCAGAATGTGTTGGCTTTCGTTGCCCCCTTAGATTAGTTCCCTGTGCCTCTGTCCAGCAGAGCCATTGAAGTGATCCCTGGGGTAAACTTTCTGTTTCCCATCCACTCGTCAAGGTTTCTCTTGAAGAGGGTTAGCAAAGAGCTCTGCCTAATGTAGACTGGAATCTTGTTCCAGAGCATGGGAAGTCTCTGGGACAGGAATCTATCCCTCCAGCACATCCTATTTATTGTTGTGGTGAGGTTTAGATCCCTGGAGCATATGGCTTGAGGGCATATGGTTTTCTTTAGGTGGAGCATGTCCATCAATTCTGGGTTGGACATGGCCTTGTATGTCAGGCAGAGATCACCTCTGAGTAGGCAGTATGCAATTGAGTACAGCTGGAGTTTCTTCAGTCGAGCTGCATAGGGCATCTGCTTGAGGCCAGTGATCCTCTTGGTGAGGAACGTCTGTGGTCTTTCCAGTTGTTGCAGATGTCTTGTCAGGTACATCCCAAATGGGGCATTGTACTCTACGATGGGTCTGATGAGTGATGTGTAGAGGGGACCAATGACTTCTTTCGATCTGGATGCAAGCCCATTTGTGATTAGGTGGGCCACATAGAAGGATTTTCTAACCACTTTGGCAATGTGATTATCAAAGGAGAGGTTACTATCTACTTGGGTCCCCAGATCCCTTATTATGTCTTTCATATTTAGGGGGCTACCACCTATGTGGTAGTTTGTGGGTACTTTGTTTTCTCCAAAGGGGATGACTATGCACTTTTTGGCATTTAGCTTGAGGCCATGGTTTTGACACCAGGTATCTGTCTCAGTGAGATCCGAGGATGTCTGTGTCAGCCGGAGAGTCAATTATAGCCCCTAGTTTGCAGTCGTCTGTGAGCTTGGTCAGCCATAGTCCTCCTGTGCTTGCCTGTACCTCTGAGAAGTATATGCCAAACAGGAGGAGTTCTAGGACTGAACCCTGGGGAACACCACTTGTAACCGGTTTAGAGTCAGACCTAGCTCCTGCAACTCTTACCATGTCGGTTCTGCCCGTGAGCCAGTTGGTAACCCATCTCATGACATAGGGGTTTATGTTCAGGCTGGTGAGCTTGTCTATAATACCTGTGTGGGGAATGGTGTCGAAGACCTTTGCGAGGTCTAGGTAGGCTGTGTGGACCACCTTTCCCTTGTCTATAGCCTTGGTAACTGTCTCAAAGACATCCACCAGGTTTAGGAGGCATGATCTCCCCTTAACAAAGCCGAACTGGGTAGGGTCCAGTGTTTGGAGGTTTCCCATGTCTCTGTTAATGAGATCCATGATGATGTGCCCCATAGCTTTGCAGACCAAGCTAGTCAGGCTTATAGGGCGATAGTTCCCGGGGTCCATTGTGGCTCCACCTTTGTGGAGCGGAATAACCATTGCTGTGCACCTCTCTGTGGGAATGTAGCCTGTGGAAAGGCTGAGTTTAAACAGTGTGTTTAGGTCAGGGGTTAGTTCATCTTTGAGCTTGTGTAGAACGCAGCCTGGGACACCGTCCGGTCCCATTGATGCTGTGTTTTTGGCTTTGGAGAGGGCTGTTTTAACCTGAGTGTCTGTGATTTCAGGGGCACTACATTCTTCTGGTATAGTTATGGGCCCTTTTGGGGGTGAGAGGGGGTGAAGCTTGCACTGAACCTGTCTGCCAGGATGTTGGCTATATCGGTCGGTTCAGTGTATTTTGTGACATTCTGCACTATCTCAGAGCAGATCTGAGAATTGCCACTTAAATTCTTGACATAGCTAAAGAATGCCTTGTGGTTATCTTTGGAGTCCATGGTAATTTTTCTTTCGAAGCTAGCCTTGGATGATTTTATGAGGAAACGTAGTTTCTTGCTGATACTGATCAGGGATGTCTTCCCTTCTTGGGATTTTTACTCTTTTCTGTACTAGTTTCCTCCTTCTATTGCATAGCTTGTTTATGGCAGGGGTCCACCAGACTGGTTTCCTTTTCTTGGAGGAGTGATTCTTGGTTTTCTTTGGGATAGCACGATCCATGCATTCTTGTTGGTGCCAGTAGAGTGCATTAGTAAAGGATTTTGCAGCTTGGACAGCGTTATCCTTTAGCATGGGGGCTTTGAAACTTCCCACTTTGGTCTTAAGTAATGTGAAGTTTGCTTTTGAAAAGTTTTTCATGGTGGTTTCTTTGACCGGGGGTGGTGGCGGAATGTGGATATCCATAGTGATTAGTTTATGGTCAGATCTAACCAGTGAGGGGTTGACCTCCGGTGTGGAACACCGGTCGCCCATGTTGGTGACGACCAGGTCCAATATGTTGTCACCTCTGGTGGGGGTGTTGACTAGTTGATCCAGGGTGTTTGGTAGGACCTTTATGTTTTCCAGTGTTTCTAGGAATGCAGAGTGGGGGTCCTGGGACATGGTGGGTGATCAGTAGCAAGCTATAATTTGAATAGCAGTTTTGCCCATTGTCAGTTGCATGTGGATGATCTCTGAAGCATCGTGCTGTGCATCTAACTTGGAGGTGTGGGTATCCTTGATGAATATGGATACTCCCCCACCTTTTGTATTTCGGTCTGGGTTTTGTGGCCAAAATGTATGGTATTAGTTGTAGCCTGGTAGTGCTGGGGTGCTCTCTGGAGCCTTAAATCAGGTTTCTGTTACTGCAAATATATTGATTTTCTCCATACTGAGGAGTGCCTCGAGTGCGTGCATTTTGAGGTTTAGACTTCTGGCATTGAGCAGCATTACCCTCAGGTTTTTGTTACTTGTGCTATTTATGGTGGTGGGTTTGTCTTTTGAGCCTTGCCTAAAAAAAAGGCACTATGGGGGTGGCAAGAGCATTGGCCAGTATTCGAAAGCCTAAGGGTGACAGGTGCAAGCCATCTCTAATGAAGCAGCATGGCTTGTCAAGCATGTCATCCCAGGCTGACAGACACTGGATCCCCCTTTAAATGACACCAGAAGCTTAGCCAGTTGTTGAAATTGATAATTTTTTCTCTATACCGTGGTATCATTCTTGGTGTGGGAAGAATGCTACTCAGGGTCAGGGTCATACCGGCCTGAGCTATGTGATCAGAGAGTTCCTCCATGTCTCTTTTCATGTAGTCCAGGGAGGTACTGCTCAGGTCATTCACACCAACATGGAAAATGACAGATTCATATTTGTACTTGTTCTGGAGTGACCTGAGTGCTTGTGTTATGTTGCGGATCCTGGTACCCGACAGGCAGCTAACAGTAACCTTCTCCTTGTTCAGCCTAGTGAGTGGGACGTCAGTGTGCCTGACTATAGAGTCACCTATTACTAGTGTGTTGGGTATGTTATTTTGCCTTAAGGGCCGTGATTGTGTGGCACACTGGTTTTGTGAAGTATGTGTTTTATGGTTTGTGTTGGGGGTGGAGGTTGCTTGGATGTCTGCTTTGGAGGTCTCTGTTGCTTTTGAAGATTTTTATTTAGAGCCTTTGAGTATGTTTTTGTGTATTTATGTGTGTTTTTTACCGGTGCTGGTTTCATAGGTCTATGTGAGACTGGGGGTGTGATGCAAGTAATTCCCTTCTCCTCTTGATTGCTTGGTCCAGTCTTGGGTTGAGAGAGCTTAGCCTCCAGTTTGGCTGTATAACTGCATCTCTCGCATGTATTAGTGTTTGATG
This sequence comes from Protopterus annectens, assembly GCF_019279795.1. Taxonomy (NCBI): domain Eukaryota; kingdom Metazoa; phylum Chordata; order Ceratodontiformes; family Protopteridae; genus Protopterus; species Protopterus annectens. The sequence goes on along the minus strand of NC_056734.1, from coordinate 522,705,859 downwards.
GAAGGAGGAGAGGGTTGTCTGTGTACATGAGGCAATTGTAACATTGACTCAAAATGCCCAGATTCACCAGTTGGACTGGAGAGTACACCTGAAACTGCCCTTTGGACATGCCTGGATAGGTACAGTGAACTGTTTTACTGATTGGCTGATAAGGTTGAATAGAGAGCCTTGTCCTTCTCTACAGTACAGGGGGAGTCTGGTGCTAAGGTTTATTAGTGCTTGCTATGAGTTTTGGGCAAGTGCCGGGATGAGAAGTGAATGATTTGGGTGCTTAAGTTGAAAGTGTATCTAGTTCCAAGGGAAACATTGAAGCTATTGCTACCATACTGTTGGGAAAAGGATAGAATTACGGGGGGGGGGGGCATAAATGCATGGATATCATGGAGTGTGTGAAGTCTGAAACACAAATGTCTGCTTATACTTCCCTCTGACTGCAAACCCATGAATGCATAACCACAAACCTGCTTGTAAACCACAATGTGAAGGGAAATACACCAGATATACAAGTCCTGCCTTTGAATATCCTGGCCAAATCTGTACAGCTGAGAGGTATGTCCACAGCAGGATATGGCCATTCAGTTAAGTTGAGAAATTCACAAGAAGGGGATCCCCAGCCAGCATAGAACCAAGGTGCTGGACCATTTACACAGACCCATCACTCAATTGTCTGTAGCCACCCCTCCCACAATATCAGGATTATGCCACAATGTCTAGTCTTCGCCTCATAATATTGGTCTCTGCTGCATTGCTCTTGTATTTCCCTGGTAAACAACTATGAGCAAACAATGATATCTGTCAGTAGTTGATGACACAATACATTACACTGTAAAACAGTACATATGTCCAAAGGTCTATGCTAAAACAGAACATGTTACATAAGCAACACAGACAGTAATAGGAAATGTAATTACACACAGTATCTCCCATGTTTGGACCAATTGTGTCTCCATATTGGCAACCTATCTACAGATATTCTTAAAAAATAGCTTTCTAGGTATAACACACAAAACCATGGACTGGAGTACAACTCCCTGGAATGGATTCCTACAAGCAATATAGAAGGTCATACTGAGCATGCTCCCACACTTAGAGAATGGATCCCTACACACAATACAGAAGCTCATACTGGGCATGTCCCTACACTTAGAGAATGGATCCCCACACTCAATATAGAAGGTCATACTGGGCATGCTCCTACACTTAAAAATAAAGCCCATGTCTGACACCACAGTGGACCTAGTGGACATAGATATCTGTTATTTGCAGATGTCTGTGCACACACACCAAAATGTAAACTGTTTGGACTTCATACACACACATACACACACACAAACACACACACACACACACACACACACACACTGGACAGGAAAACCCACAGGCAACTGTAGGTGGCAGATATGTGATAAGTCCCCATCTGTTTCATGTGATACGCACACATATCTAAGGTCAACATACTACAATAATTCAAACATACATACACATACACATGGGGAAGAGAGGCACAGACAGTACACACATACACATGGGGAAGAGAGACAGATGGTGAGAGAAACAGTACCATTATAAAGCCTTTCCCACCCAGTACACATCCCATAGTTCCACACTACACTATCTGCTGATGTATATCACCTTAGATGTACCTTTGGACAAGCTTTAAATCAGTAAGCTCAATAGTGCATGTGGTAAATCCATAACTTACTAAAGCAAATAAGTAGATAGGTAGGGTTTTGAATCTCAGTCCTGGCAACTGTGTGTGGTGTGCATGTATGTGTGAAGGAATTGCTGTTTTACTCCATCCCCACCCAGTACATATCCCATTACCCAATATCAGAATATGTGCTGCAGTCAGTCACTGTACAAATTCCTTTTGTTAGCCATCAGCCCTATAGGCTCTGCTGTGCTTCTGATAACTGTGTAACAGTAGGGTACCAATAACTATTTATGTAGCAATCCTAATCACAGTCCTTTCAAATGGAAAGGTGTGTCTGTATGTGTGTCCATAAGTGAATGATTTTGAGGCCATTCCCATTCACTCTTTTTTACATTGCACTCTGTTATCTCTGCTGCTGATGTCACTCACCATTAAGGATACCTTTGGACAATTCTTAAGCATGTAAGCTTCATGGTGCATCTGATGAATGTACAATGCCATAGTGCAATAAACTAGTTAGGGAGGAGTTCTAATCTCAGTTCTGACAAATTTAAAAGTGTTTGTGTGAGTGTGTCTGTAGTTATAGAGACATGATTTTGAGCCCATTTGCACTTAATACACTTCCCTTTCCCCTCCTTTATCACTGCTGCTGATGTCCCTCACTGTTAAATAGACCTTTGGACAGATTTCAAATATGTAAACTTTGTGGTGCATCTGATAAATGCGTAATACTATAGTGCAGTAAGGTAGGAGTTCTAAACTCAGTCCTGGCAAATGTAAAAGTGCTTGTGTGAGAGTGTCTGTAGTTATAGAGACAAGATTTTGAGCCCATTGGTACTTACTACACTTCCCTTCCCCTCCTTTATCCCTGCTGCTGATGTCACTCACCTTTAAAGATACCTTTGGACAGCACTCAGCTATGTAAGCATTGTGGTGTGTCTAATAAATGCATAATACTATGGTGCAGTAAACTAGTTAGGTAGTCATTTGAAGCTTGGTCCTGGCAAGTGTGTGTCTATTTGTAGTTGTATCATTAATATTGTGATCCATATCCATTGGGGGAGGGGTTTTGCTGCACTTTTGTGTGGTCCACCCAGCAAACTACCAAATGTCCACTGTACAGGGCCCACTTTTGTGGTAGCTGTGGACGCTCTCCAGTCCTATAATCTGTTTGTCATGTGATATTACTACAGAACAATATGGAGTCCAAAACAAGATAAGTGGCCCTTGTAGTCCTGTGATACAATTCCACACTCAGGAATCATAGGCAAACACACTCTCATCTAGTCATTAATCCCTATGTCACTAAGTGGTTTGCAAATGGGCTCACAGATGGATCTCACAATGTGAAAGCAGTGGACTTTATGTCAGACTACAAAACAGTCATGAGTGGTGTCAGACTGCCAAACAGTCATGTGTGGAGTACCACAGGTTCTTGTCTTGTGTCCAGTCTTGTGTGTTGTGTGTGGCTCTGATATCGAGCCCAACAGGAATGAAGTGTGGTTAACAATGCTTGCAGACAATTACTAATTAGGGGGGGGGTCTGTTTATGTCCCCACATTATGTTATCCTGCATAAAGTTGCCACTGACACTTCCACCTGTTGTCAGAACATTGACCTTAGTCTCAATGTCAAGAAATATGTCCCAATCCCCTGTTGAATCAATGTGTTGTCCACAAATGACCACATTGGTGGTAGTCCAATGGAGACAGATGTCCTTATAAAAGGTCTGTGAACACAGCTTGACAGCAACCTCTCTTCTGACCAGCACACTGCCACTGTGGACAGAAAGTCCTTCCATGTGGCACATTGCATAACTAAGGGTGTGTCATCCAGGAATGAAGAGGTCAATTTCTCCCTCTACTCCCCGCTCATTAGGCCAGTCAGCAGGTCCAATAGCCCATTTGCTATGTAACTTAGTAGACACCATCAACAACTGGGTAGGCTGCAAGTGTACCTGACATGTATGACCCTAGGCATGAAACAACTGTCTGATATGGAAAGAGCACAAAACCTTTGAGTGTTCCCGGTCACATTTTCGCTACTTACAGGCAATCCCTGCTTGACTGACAATGTCATATCTGCCCAGCTGTGTTACAAATGCCACAGCTAGAAAACTGCAATCTGTATGCACCACATGCCATGGATACCTCAACTGCATTGCCACATTTAACAGAACATGTTTGGGGACAGGTCCATAACCCAGACAATGGCCATATTATGTGATATATGTTGCATACATGTCAATCAAAGCACCTCACTGGCCATCTTCAAGAGAAATCCAGATGAGTGGATGGTGAATATAACTGTCACCTTGGGGATCACTCAAGTGGCAGTAGTCAATAGATGGCATGGTGACCAATGTGAGGTGCCATGATACTAGTGTACTCACATGCCCTACTCTTCTCATATCTTCATGGACATTAGCCTGGTACACACCCAGGGACTCCTGCACCAATAGACCTCAGTACTGACAAATGTGTCTGTGTGCATTAATGAGTATAACAGTGTTTGTGAGTTTGTAAACTTGTAGTTGAAAATACTTTGAGGACCTTCTCACCCACTACATCACCCAATGCTATACTTAGAAAGGGCTGCTGCTGTACTGCACTGTAAAGGTACCTTGTGACACCCTTCCCCCTATGGTCTACCTTGAGCTTGCAGTACCAGCATAACACTGTTCTACCAATGAGTAGACAGGTGTGGTTTACCTTTTGAGTCCTTGCATATGTGAGTATGTGTGTGTGTGTTTATGTGTTTGCAAGTGTGTGTGAGTGTGAATATTTGTAGGAGACATCATTCTGAGGCCCCATTCTCCAAATACACTTCACAGTGCCATACATTACAAGGGATGGTTATGTTGCTTACCTTAGGAGAGCCATGGAACAATCTTCATCCTACTAGCTCTGTGCCACTTGCGATAAATGCATATCAGTGTGATAGCAATAATTACATAGGCAGGCAAAGGTGTGAATTTCATTCCTGGTAAATGTGTGATTGTGGGTTTGTCATAGCATTATCATGGGTATGAGTGAGTACTATATGCAATGTGGGTGGGGTGCTGGGTGTAATATGTTTACACCATGGTACCCCTAGTACATGTCCCAAGGTCCACTATACGATGACCGCTGTCCCCATTGACCATACAGGTAATGGATGACACTCTTCAGCCCAATAAGGCATGTGCTGTGTGCCAAAACTCTGTAACAGTATGGACTGAATGATGAGATAGGCAGGGCTGCTAACCGCAGGTGTGGCAAATGTGTAAATGGCTATATCTGTGTTGGTCATTGTGTATATTTCTGTAGCTGATAGTATTTCCTGGCCATTCTCACCCAAGACATCTCCCATTGCCATACTGTGCAAGGCCAGTGGAAGTTGTTCACCTTAGAGGAATTGTGGAGCACACTTCACCCTACTTTCTCCATGGTGTGTGTGCAATAAATACAGAACATTTGATTAGCAAGACCTAGGTAGGTAATGGTTCTAATCTCAGTTGTGCCAAGTGTGTATGTTTGTGTTTGTGTTTGTGAGATCAATATTCTGACTGTGAGTGTTTGAGTGACAAATGTGGCCATGGTTTACAGTTTTGCACCATTGTACTCTCAGCACATGTTCTGTCCTACATCCACGTGGCTGATGCCTAACTCCCGCCACATGCTGTGGGACAGACATCCCACAGTTGACGATTGCCACCATCTCGCCCAACCATCTATCTCTGACCTCAGCATAATGGTGGACATCTCCAAGATCAAGGATGTTGCCACACATAGCATGAAGATTTGCACTTGTGACCCTGAGAATATGTCCAGTGTTAGATGTGACATGTGCTTGTGCCTCCATGACAGTCCAAAACATGTGTTTGGTGACACCTGCTGTGGCACTTGTGGAAGGACCATGATGGGCAGCAGTCCACCTATGAGCACCCCTGTCCATCCACATGTGTGGAATCTGCCAGGTCTCTGATTATGGAAGGTGTATACACACTATATAGTTCTCTTCGATTTACATGACAAACATATGTATCATACTCATATTCACAGGTAGCATATGGATATGTACAATGTCCCTGGAGCTTGCCTAGCAGTGGCACAGTCAATAGTGTTTGACAGAAACTCCAGTGTTTGTCATGTGTGAGCTGTCCTTTCCCGGGGTGAGGTAGGGTCCTGAACTGTGTTCTATGTCACAGCAGAGAGAGGCAGATGCTATGGCCATAGGTGCTGTTTAGCAGGACATCACTACAGCAAGTCTCGTTCAGACATAAATTTGTCAAAATCCTATTTCCCATTATTAGAAAACACATACTACATTCACTTATATGCTGACTTGTTTCACATGTCTTTGTATTGTTTCACACTGCACTGGGTTGTATCAGCAGGTTGCTCCACGTCTTTCTGTTTCCCAATGTGGAGTACTGGTAGACATATGTTTACAATAGGTATCTGCATGCCCTTTGTAGGTAATGCTCTTGCCCAGGTGATGGCCTGTGCACCAACTAGTGTTCCCCACTTGCTAATTGCATGCAGATCAGCTGGGTAGTTCTTCCAATGGTCAATGTCATGGCAACATACTCCTATAGTTGAGTACTTAATGTGGGCATTGTCCCTTTTCCTTGGCTGTGAGGAACACATCCTGGAGGTCTATGGCTACTGAGTATTACACATACAGCAGGTAGGAATAACTCTTACAACAAGACTTGTGGAGACAGGGCAACTAAATGGTGGAGAAGGTTACAGACTTAGGGACCAAATGTGAGTATTGCTGTTATATGGTTTGAATACTGCTAGTTTTACAGGCTTTCTGTGTACATGCTCCTTCTGTATGGATGTCAGTCTGACAAAGTTATGTGTCTACATAGCTCTGAACTTTAGGCCTATCCACATAATGGCCAGAGGTTTGCCTGTTATGTTTTGTGTGTTACCCAGACAGGTGTTGTCCTTGGAAAATCAGTGGCATACTCCAGTCATTGCTGCCAGCAAATGGCAACATCAATATGTGTTTCTGACTTCATATCCCTCAGAATAGAGATGTTACATCCAACTCTGTAACACCAGCAACTTTTTTCAGTGTATAACATGAATATATCAAATATAGCCCTGTGTTTGGGCCTCTGACCTCCACTTATATGACATACCTTGTCCAGTTGTCATGCAGTAGAAGGTTGATAGGTATGGTTTATCAGTATGTAGTGCTGACATTCCTGCTATCATCCCAGTGATGTTGTGGAATAAAACACATTAAGGGAGGTAGGGGCCATACATATGAGTGCAAAGGCTGGACAGCATGTAGAACCCTGTACAGTCAAGAGGTGGGTCTGTGGAATAGTAGGGCATAGCTTAGAATCAGTCTGTTGGAACATGTGAGCGATATTAGTTATTACATGGACAAACGTTCTATAGCTGTTACTTGTCATACATTTCACCATGGGGACTGTAGTAGGTTACAATGTACTTTTTTGGAAAAGGTCTGTTTCCCAGTTTCATAAAACACTTAGAACCATTGTTATGTGAAGAATCAATTTACATTGTATCATTTGATACTGTATCCCCTAGGGGATTAACTGAGGAGTGTAAGTGGAGGCTGTTTAAGAACGTACATAATTGTCAATTGCTTCCTGTATTTCAGGCAATTATGTTTTGTAATGTTGTAATACTTGATAGGAAAACACATTAAAACATTTGTGTGTATTGATGGCTAGTTGTCAGTTGTTTTATTATCCTCAGTCATTTTAGTTATATGTTTGGCCATTGCGTATGGCGTATCCTGATTTTGAGGAGTGTACTGTGTACTTATTAGTTGTACTGTGTAGGGGGGGCAGCAGATGTCAGTGGCATGGGTCCTTTTGTATCATTACCAATGTGTTTGTATGTCCATGGACTGGTCCCCCCACTTCATCTGGCATGGTCCAGAATTGTGCAAAGGTGCTCTTGGCTCTGACAGTGTTGCACGTTATTGACAAGTACTGATTCCACAGTCTTCCTTCCCTATGATAAACCGACTGCACTGCATGCGATGTTTGAAAACATCATAAAATAGTACAGCTCAGATGTCTTAGTTGTTATATGCTTTGACTATTGTGTACAGGTTCAAGTCCTGCAAGGACTGAATATTTTGTTGCAGGCCAGGTGTATATTATTTCCTTTACATAGCATGCCTATATGTGCTGTCATTACAGTAGCAAGGGGTGTGAGTATACTTTATGGGACACATGTGTATACATAGGTGGTTGCACATGTGAAATGCACTCACACATCCATTGTACACCAGCTACAGTACCATGGAGACAAATATAATATACCAGATATTTGACTATTAAAATTGTACTAATTAGTTACCTTTCCAGTAACTAGTATAGTCCACATACAGATTTGCTGTATCCAGGACTGTATGTTAATTTCTGAGTGTTATCCAAGTCTGCTCCTCAATTTGTCACTTAGATATGCTAGTTCTCTCCTCTCCTGCACTTTCACTAGCTTATTACTTTAGCACTTTACCAGATGTCTTGTAGCAAGTATTTTAGCACACAAAAGTGCTAACAGCACTAAGCATTCTACGAGGAAACATCTCTAGTAATTATTATTAATGGCCACCCCTCCAGGCATGTCTACAGGTCAGTTCCCTGTGCTTTCACCTATTAACCTGCTGATCTCGGCCATTCTGAGGAAATGTAGCAACTGCCTCATGTACACTGACAACCCTCACCACTTACCTCTCTACACTCAGACTTGCAAGAGATGCACTTATATATCCAAATTGGAACCCACACACTCTCTAGCCAGAACCAGAATAGTCGGTCAAGAAGAGATGGTCAACACTTGCACCACACTACATGGAACACATAGCCCTCCAGAACACACACCAGCACTGCCTTCATATAAAAACACAAACCACACACCCACCTTTGTGGAGGCTCTCAAAAAGCTGCACAAACAGCAGAGACATCCAAGGCAGAATTGCACTCCACCACCACCACCACACAACAGTAATCACAAGACACATATGTCTCCAAAACAGTGTGCCAGTCAACCAAAGCACCTAAAGCAAAACAGCATGGCCAAAACACTAGGCATAGCTGACTTGATAGTGAGGAACAGTGATGTCCCACTCACTAGGTTGAAAAAGGAGAAAGTGACAGTCAGCCACCTGTCAGGCACAAGGATCTGCCGCATAACACACACACTGAGGTCCCTCAACAGCAGGTACACATATGACTCTGTCATTGTACATGTGGGTGTGAATGACCTGAGACATACCTCCCTGGACTATATGGAAACCGACATGGAGGAACTCTTCGACTATGTAGCCCAGACGGGTATGACTCTAGCCCTGAGCAGCATCCTACCATCACCCAGAGTGATACCACAGTACAAGCTGAAAACAATTGGTTTCAACAACTGGCTACATTTCTGGTATCATTTTTAAGGGGATCCAGTATCTGTGTACCTGGGATGACATCTTTGACAGACCATGATCCTTTGCCAGAGATGGCCTGCATCTGTCACCCCTGGGCTTCCAGATACTGGCTGAGGCTCTTGCTACCCTATAGTGGCTTTTTTAGGCAGTGTTCCAAAGACCACATTACCACTGTAACAGCTACAAACAAATGTAATCTGAGGATCATGCTGCTCAACACTAGAGGTCTACATTTAAAAATGCCCTCGCTCAAAGCCCTACATAAACTGGAGAGCATCGACATTTGTGCTGTAACAGAGAACTGGTTCAAGGCAGCAGGAAGCACATCTGCACTACCAAGCTATCACTCATTCCACACCTGTTTGTCCCAGAACTTGGACTGAAGCTGCAAAGGCAGTGTTTCAATATTCATAACAGATGCACACACCTACAGACTGTTAGCACAACATAATGCATCTGTGATACTTCAAGTTCAGCTAACATTGAGTAAGGCAGCAATACAAGTCATAGCCTGTTGTAAGTCCACAGACATGGCCCAAGACTCACACTCTCCATTTCTAAGCACCCTGTGGAATATTAGGTTCCAACTCAGCACTCTCATAGTGGCCGACATCAATTACCCCACCATTAACTGGAAAAACTACTTGTACCAATACACTTGGCCAATGCTTTCTGGAATTCATTAATTCCAATGCCCTGGACATAATTGTTCTTACTCCCACAACTAGCAATATTCTTGACCTGGTCATTACTAACATGGACGAACATTGCTCTACACCAATAGTCAACTTCTCCCTGGTTAGATACTAAGACAAACTAATCACCTTGGAAATCCACATCCCTCCCACCACCCCACAAAGGTAACCACCATGAAATCTTCTCCAAAGCTAACGTCGGGCACCTACAAACAGAGGTGGCTAACTGCATGGCACCCATGCAGATGGAGACTAGTCGCATGACCGCTGAATCTTACACCAGTGCACTGTACGAATACATACACAAATGCATATAGCTCGCCATATGCAATACAACCAAGATGCTCTCCTCAGAAACAAAGAAGTCAATGTGGTGGTCCCCTGTCATAAACAAACTCAGCTGATTTACTCACATCATTTGGATATGTCTCTATTGTCATGCCTTTGTCCCCCACTTTGTCTGGCTTGTTCCAGATTCATTGCACTAAAGGATTGTGAGCATACCTCTCCACTGCCAGGCTGTTTGAAGACTGTCCAGGTGTTTGGCCCATACTTTGTTTCTGTTACATAGCTTATTTGCATTTCTCTGGGTAACACTGTTATGATGGAAGGATTTATGTCAGTGAAGACTGACATACATGTCATTTCCCATCCTCATGTCATTCAGACAGTTCTGCTGATACAGTCCCTGTTGCTGTACAACTGTTCAGTTATGACAGCAATATAGGGATTATGTCCATATATGTGGTATATTTCCCACAATTTGTACAGCCTTTGTTCATTAGTCTTACACTAAGAGGTTGATATGTATGATTCTGAGGTATGTCTGCACTGCATGTTATATGACTACATACACACACACACACACACACACATATATATATATATATATATATATATATATATATATATACCATATTTCCCCGAAAATAAGACTGGGCCTTATACTCTTCCCCCGCCGAAATACGCATTAGGGCTTATTATCAGGGGATGCCTTATTTACCCCCCCATACAACAATCTACATTTATTAATTTATTCATGTACAGAAATTGACATTTATGCATGTATACAAATTGACATTTATTCATGTACAAAAATCGACATTTATTCATGTACACAAATTGACATTTATTTGGTACTTTTGTGTTATTTGGCAACAGTTAACAGTTGTGTGTGAATTCTACATAAACAGTGCAACAAAAATTTCATCTTCAGAATATCTACACCTTGGCTTTCACAGTGCAATATTTCATGCTTAACAGAAAGTGCAGAAAAATCTCAATACACGTGTATTGGAGGAGGAAAATAAAACTGAAAGCAGAAGCAATCCATTTGGTTGCCCCGATAATAGAAAAGTTATTCAAATACAGTCATGTCATCTTCTTCTGGAACATTGTCCTAAGTCTCCAACCCCAGAATTCAGGCCTGAATTTCTTGCAACTCCATTTCCTGTAGAACCGTTGGCCCCAATTTGTCATGCCTAGCAATAGAGCTCTCCTTAAATGAGCACTGCTTGTCCAAGTAGCCTACTCGTAATGCATTGGCAAACACATCTGTCAGTGATTTTATACCATGAATTTTTCACCCAAGTCAGGCTAGGCTTCACAAAGTTTCCATACCAATTTTCCTCCATTCTATTTTCAATGTAGTCATTGAGTTGCATGCGCAAATGGTCATTGAATGGCTTGTTTATTGCAATATAAAGAGTCTGGAGAAAGGCAGTCATTCTTGTGGGAATCATTATTTGATCTATTCTTCTCCATGCAAGGAATTTCTTCATGTCTTTAGCGCGGTAAGTGCTGGCTGAATCCCAGACTAGCAGACCTCTTTCACCACCTCGCAAAACAAGTGGCAGGATTACATCGACCCACTTCCTTAAAACTGCTTGTGTGCACCAGGCTTTTTTGGTTTCAAGAATGTAAATGCCTGAAACACATTCAATCTTATCTTTCTTGCCTTTACTAATGATTAAAGATGGGGTTTTCTTTCCATCTAGATGAATTGCCAAAATACAGGTAACACGTGCACTCTCATAACCAGTGGAGGGAATGTAGATTAATGTGGCACCCCTCTGATCAATTGTTGTTTGAGAACCTTGGCCCATAAACACTGCAGTTTCATCCATAGCAATCATGTTGGAGAGTTGGTATTTAGAAAAGTCGATGCCATCAACAAAGGACTTGAATGCAAGTGCGTGTTTAATAACTTCAGTATCTTCCAGCTTGAACAGTGTTGTTGAACTTTTTAATGACAGTACATATTGCTGAAGAAAGCCATCCAGCCAATGTTGTGATGCTTTGAATTCTTCTGGGGACGTTTCTAACCATGGTGCCATTGCAAGGGCAAATGCTTGAATATCAGACCTGCGCACAACCAAAGCCTTTGCTCTCCTGTTAGCAATCCATTCATAGATGATGTCTTCCAGCTCAGGAAATAGTGGTTGCCGACCTGATCCACACTTGCACTTCTTAGCATTTGTCTCGTCGGCCTGTTGACTGAGGTTATTGTACGCTGCACTCCATTTTCGGACCATTTGGAGATCAAACTTCTTCCCTTTGTAGAAAGCCGTCAAATTCTTTCCCTGGGAGTCCTCCATGATTCCTTTCTTGTACTTGACGGAATACCTCTTTCTTTTTGCACTCATCTTGTTTGGGGAGGGGTTAATTGAAGAGTTACGAGACTGGAGTGGCAACACAAAATGGCGACAGTTAAGAAGACAACCACAGCCATTTGTTATCAAGACCGCACACTTTACGCCTGTTGTCTGTACTTTGACCAATCAAAGTACACCTGCCAGTGTTTATGGGCCAAGAATCTCAACCGTCAAGTGTGACTGATGATTAGGTTTACAATAAGAATCATGGAGGACTCCCAGGGAAAGAATCTTATGACATTCTGCAAAGAGAAGAAGTTGGGTGTCTGAATGGTCCAAAAATGGTGAGCAGAGTACGATAACCTCAGTCAATGGGTGTCAATAATATTATTTTATAATTCAACACATCTGTCTTGTGTTGTTGATGATCTTAACTGGGGCTTATTTTTGGGGTAGGGCTTATATGATGACCACCCTGGAAAACCTTGCTAGGCCTTATTCTCTGGTTAGGTCTTATTTACAAAAGTATGGCACATATATATATATATATATATATATATATATATATATATATATATATATATATATATATATGTGCATAGGTTCATAGGTAGATACTAGGCTATTGGCCCTAGGGCCTATATAAGCCTAGCCAACAAGATTCCCTGGCGTTTGCCACCCAAGACAATTTCCTTTGCCCCTGTTGATCATGGGGTGGATTTCCTATTTACCATCCAAATGTCAATATTTATTTTAAAAAGGCTAATGAGGAGCTCTGTTTCACATAAATGGGTAGTTTGTTCCAGAGTATGGGAAGTGTTATGGGCAGTAATCTATCCCTCCAGCATATTCTGTCTATTGTGGTGACAAGGTTTAGCTCCCTGGAACATGTATTTTGGAGGGACTGGGATTTCTTTACGTGTAGCATGTCCAACAGCTCTGGGTTTGACATGGCTTTGTATGTTAGGCAGAGATCGACTCTGAGTAGGTGATATGCAATGTATTAAACCTGGTGTATTTTGAGACAGATTGCGTAGGGCATCTGTTTGAGGCTGATGATCCTCTTTGTGAGGTAATTCTATGGACTTTCCATTTGTTGTAGATGTCTTGTGAGGTACATACCAAACAGGCCATTGTACTGTATAATAGGTCTAATGAGGGATGAGTAGAGAGGAACAATGATATCCTTTTTTCTGGATGAGACACCTATTGTGATGTGATGTGCCACATAGAAGGATTTCCTGGGTACTGTGGCAATGTGGTTATCAAAGAAGAGACTACTGTCCACCTGTGTACCTAGGTCTGTTATCACAAGTTCAGTGTTAGGTATACTAGCAGCTATGTGGTAGTTCATGGGCACAGAGTTTTACCCAAAGGGGATGACAATGCATTATTTGGCGTTGAGTCTGAGGCTATGACTTTGACATCAGGCATCTGTCTCAGTGAGGCCCTTTTGTAGACCGTCCACATTTTTACGAGATTCAATGATGGCTCTCAGTTTGCAGTCTCCTGTGAACTTTGTTAGCCATAGACCCTCTGTGTTAGCCTGAACCTCAGAGAAGTAGATGTCAAACAGGAGAAGACCAAGGACTGAACCCTGTTATACTCCACTTGTCATTGGTCTGGAGTCAGATTTGGAGTCTGCTACTTTCACAATGTGGGTTTAATCTGTAAGCCAGTTGGCAATCCATCTCATGACATAGGTATTTATGCCTAGTTTAGTGAGTTAAGCTGTAATTCCAGAGTGGGGGATGCTGTCGAAAGCCTTGGCAAGGTCTAGGTAGGCTGTGGGAACCACCTTGGTCTTGTCCTTGGCTCTGGTGACTGCTTCAAAGAAGTCAATCAGGTTTAGGTGACATGATGTACCTTTCACAAACCCAAACTGGGTGGGGTCCACAGTTTGGAGGTTACCTATGTCACTGTTTATAAGTTCCATGATGATATGTTCCATGGCCTTGCAGATCAGGCTTCTCAGGCTGATGGGGCAGTGATGCCCAGTGTCTGTGGTGGCTCCCCCCTTGTGGAGTGGGATAACTGTCGCTGTGTGCCATAGAGTAGGCACAAAGCCTGAAGTGAGGCTATGATTGAAGATGGTACTTAGGTGGGGTGCCAGTTCATTCTGTAGTTTGTGCTGAACACAGCCTGGGATGCTGTCTGGTCCCATGGATGCTGTATTCTTGGCTTTAGAGAGTGTGTTTTTTACCTGTGTGGCCGTGATTACAGGGGCTTTACATTCATCCAGCATTGAGATGGGCTCTTTAGTGCATGAGAAGGGGGTAAAGTTAGCACTGAACCTATCTGCCAGGATGTTGGCAATATCAGTTGGTTCTGTATATTTACTGCCATTGTTCTGTAACTCAGAGCAGATCTGAGTGTTGCCATTGAGATTCTTGACATAGCTATAGAATGCTTTGTGACTGTCTTTAGAATCAGTTGCAATTTTGTTTTTGTAACTGGCTTTGGTGGAATTTATGAGGGATCTCAGCTTCTTACTGAGGCTGATAACGGTGTTCTTACAATCATGGGAGTTTACTCCTTTTTTGCAACAGTTTCTTCCTTCTGTTGTATAGTTTCTTTATGGCAGGGGACCACCAGATTGGCTTCCTTTATTGGGAGGAGAGCATCTTGGTTCTATTTGGGATGGCACAATCCATGCACTTATGTATGTGTTCATACAGTGCATTGGTGTAATATTCAGCAGTCGTACTTCTATTTTCCATCTGCATGGGTGTCATGAAGTTAGCCACTTCTGTCTTAAGAAGCATGAAGTTGGCTTTGGAGAAGTTCTTTACGGTGGTTTCCAAAATGGGGGGTATGGGTGGTACACACACACACACACACACACACACACACACACACACACACACACACACATATATATATATATATATATATATATATATATATATATGGGTCTACCTGATAACACTGACGCACTACAACACCGACAACGAAATCACCGACACCACATAACCGAAAGTTCACAAACACGAAACCTCACATGCCCGACACACCAAAATCCCGACAATCAACAAACAAACCAAATCCCCTGTCCAAAAAGCACACACACAACACAAGCACACCAAAATCCTTACAAGCCCACACTAAACCTTACATACACAACTATCTATAACCTTAACCCAAACCCTAACCCTAAGGTCCATCACTATCACACACTCACCTAACCCGCGCCATAACCCTAACTCACTTAACCTGCCCCAACCCTAAAGACTGTCACTATCACACACTCACCTAACCCGCACCCTAACCCTAACTCACTTAACCTGCCCCTAACCCTAAAGACTGTCACTATCGCACACTCACCTAACCCGTGCCCTAACCCTAACTCACTTAACCCGCCCCTAACCCTAAAGACTGTCACTATCGCACACTCACCTAACCTGCACCCTAACCCTAACTCACTTAACCCGCCCCTAACCCTAAAGACTGTCACTATCGCACACTCACCTAACCCGCGCCCTAACCCTAACTCACTTAACCCACCCATATCCCTAGAGTCCGCCAACATCGCACACTTACCTTACTCGCACCCTAACCCTAACGTCCGTCACTACTGCATACTTACACAGCCTTTTCACATGTCGGTGTTCTCAGCGTCGGGGTTTTCATCCGTCGGTCATCTCAGTTTTCGATCTTCTGGTGTCGGTGTTCTCAGCTTTCGGCGTTGTCAGGTAGACCCATATATATATATATATATATATATATATATATATATATATATATATATATATATATATATATATATATATATGGGTTCACTATATAATTTTGAAATACTAAAATCACGAATTTCAGTATTTCAAAACAAGAACCCGGAATCCCGAACCAGCAGAAGCAGGAAATTCAAAGTCTCGAAGTACGGAGACTTTGAATTAGCGCTTCTGTTGTTTTGTAAAGTGAGTGGTGTGGTGTTTGTTTGTGTATGTGTGTGTGTTGTTTGGGATGTAAGTGTGTTAGTGTGTGTGCGAGGGAGTGTAAAATTGTGTGTGTGACTTGCACTTGTGTGGCTGGTTGTGCGATCTCGGAGTTAGAATATATATATGAAGGGGGCGTGGGGGTTTAAGTTAGTGTATGTGGTTGTGGAGGGATGTTATGTGTTTGTGTAGTGTAGGTGTGTGTTTGAATTTCGCGGTTTTTTTTTATTTTCGGGATTCCGGGTTCTTGGTATTATAATTTTGAAATACTGAAATTTGTGCTAATGGCCCTGGAACCTTTACAAGCCTAGCCCATAGGATTACCCTGGCATCATGCCACCTGACCATAGTTCCTAGTAACTCTGTCAAGTAGAGACACTGCAGTGATCACCATGGTGAATTTTCTATTCACCATCCACTCATCAAGATTTTTCTTGAAGATGGCCAGTGAGGTGCTCTGCTTGACATGTATGGAAAGTCTATTCCAGAGCATGGGCAGTCTCTGGGTTATGAACCTGTCCCTACAGCATGTTCTGTTGATTGTGGCACTGAGGTTGAGATGTCTGAAGGGTGTTGTCTGGTGGGATTGGGATTTTTGTTAATGTAGCATTTCTAACAGAGCTGGGTCACACATGGCTTTGTAAGTCAAGTGGAGATCGCCTCTAAGTAAGTAATATGAGACAGAGAATCGTTGGAGTTTTTTGACTCTGTCCATATAGGACAAGTGTTTAAGGCCTGGAATCCTCTTTGTGGGGTACTTTTTCTCCAGTTGTTGCAGGTGTCTAGTGAGGTACATGCCAAATGGGGCATTGTACTCAATGAATGGCCTAATGAGGGAAGAGTAGAGGAAGACAATGACCTCTTTATTCCTGGATGCAAAACCCTTAGTAATGAGATGTGTCACATAGAAGGACTTTCTGACCACAGTGGCAATGTGGTGGTCAAATGAGAAGTTGCTGTCAACCTGTGTTCCAAGATCTCTTATAATGCCTTCTGTGTTCAGTGGACTACCATCAATGTGGTAATTCAAGGGAACTGGGTTTTTACCGAGGGGGATGACGACACATTTTTTGGCATTGAGCTTAAGGTCATGGTTCTGACACCAGTCGTTGGTCTCATTGAAGCCTTTCTGTAGGATGTCAACATCACTTGGGGAGTTAATAATAGCTCTCAACTTGCAATCAATTGCAAACTTTGTCAGCCACAGTCCCTTTGTGTTGGCCTGGACTTCAGAGAAGTAGATACCAAACAGGAGAGGACCCAGGACTGAACCATGTGGGACTCCACCAGTGACTGGTCAGCAGTCTGACTTAGAATCAGCTACTTTCCCACTGTGGGTTCTATCTGTGAGACAGTTTGAAACCCACCTAGTGATATAGGGGTTGATGCCTAGCTTAGTGAGTTTTTCTATGATTCCTGAGTGGGGAATGGTATCAAAGGCCTTGGCCAAATCAAGGTAGGCTGTATGAACTACCTTGCCTTCATCCACAGCTCTGATGACTGACTCAAAGAAGTTGACCATGTTGAACAGACATGATGTACCCTTCACAAAACCAAACTGTGTAGGATCCAGACTTTGGATATTTCCTATATCCTTGTTTATGAGGTCCATGATGATGCGTTCCATAACTTTGCATATCAGACTCATCAGGTTAATGGGCCGATAGTTCCCGGTGTCTGTAGTCGCTCCTCCTTTGTAGAGAGGGATGACTGTAACAGTGCACCATTCGGTTGAGACAAAGCCTGAGGTGAGGCTGTGATTAAACAGGACACACAGGTGTGGTGCCAGTTCACTCTGTAGTTTATGTAGAACATTGCCAGGGATATTGTCAGGTCCCATAGAAGCTGTATTCGTGGCCTTGCACAGTGCTGATTTAACCTGTGCAGCAGTAATACTGGGTGCCTGGCAATCTACTGGTATTGTGATTAGTTCTTTGGGGGGGGAGGGGTAAAGTTGGCACTGAATCTGTCAGCCAGTATATTGGCAATATCTGTTGGCTCGGTCTAGGAGGTACCATTGTGCAATAGCTCAGAGCAAATCTGGGTATTGCCATGGAGATTCTTTACATAACTGTAGAAGGCCTTGTGGTTGTCTTTACTATCTGCTGCAATTGTGTTTTCATAGCTGGATTTAGAGGATTTGATGAGGGATCTCAACCTTTTGTTGAGGCTGATAAGGGTGTTTTTCCAGTTTTGGGACTTCACCTTATTCTGCATCAGTTTCCTCCTTCTGTTGTAGAGCTTGTTTACGGCAGGGGACCACCAGATTGGCTTCCTTTTTTTTGAGGACAGCATCTTGGTTCTATTGGGTATGGCGAGATCCATGCATTTGTGTACGTGTTCGTACAGTGCATTGGTGTATGATTTGGCAGTCATGCAACTATTCTCCATTTGCATGGGTGCCTTGAAGTTAGCCATGGTGGTTACCTTTGTATGGGTGGTGGGAGGGATGTGGATTTCCAAGGTGATTAGTTTGTGGTCGGATCTAACCAGGGAGGAGTTGACTATTGGTGTAGAGCAACAGTCAGCCATGTTAGTAATGACCAGGTCAAGGATATTGCTATCTCTAGTGAGGGTAAGAACAAACTGGTCCAGGACATTGGAATTTATGAATTCCAGAAAGCGTTGGGCAAGTGTATTGGTACATGAGTAGTTTTCCCAGTTAAACGAGGGGTAGCTGAAGTGACCCAGTATGAGAGTGTTATTTTGGATCCTATTATTCTCCTGGGTGCTTAGGAAAATGGAGTGTGTGTCTTGGGATATGATTGGGGACCTGTATCAGGCTACGACCTGAATCACTGTCTTACCTAATGTTAGCTGCACTGGAGGTATCTCAGATGCATTATGTTGCACTACCACTCTGGAGGTGTGCACATCCATTATGAATATGGATAGACCACTGCATTTGGAGCTTTGGTCCAAGTTCTGGGGCCGAAAGGTGTGGAATGAGTTATAGCCTAGTAGTGCAGGGGTGCTTTCTGTTGCCTTGAACCAGGTCTCTGTTACAGCACAAATGTCGATGTTCTCCATTTCAAGGAGTGATTGAAGCAAGTGCATTTTGAGATTTAAACTTTTAGCGTTGAGCAGCATGCCTCTCAGAGTGCACTTGTTTGTAGCTGTTATGGTGGTAATTTGGTCTTTGGAACACTGCCTAAAAAAGGCACTATAGGGGTGGCAAGAGCCTTGACCAGTATCCAGAAGCCCAGGAGTGACAGATGTAGGCCATCTCTGGAAAAGCATCAAGGTCTGTCATTCATGTCATCCCAGGCAGACAGATATTGGATCCCCTTAGAATGAGTATATATATATATATATATATATATATATATATATATATATGTGTGTGTGTGTGTGTGTGTGTGTGTGTGTGTGTGTGTTGCTATGTTTCCATACATATGTTTCAACACAAATACACACACACACACACACATACATATATGTTTATATATAGATATGTATATATGTCTATATACAACACATGAATGTTTCCACAGAGCTTTTTCACTATTGTTGCATGCTTCTATTGCATGATATGTTTGAAAAACCAAGAGCAATTCATACAGTTCAGATGGTGCAATGGTATGTTCTATGACTAGAGTGTACAGGGCCCTGATCCAAGACTTAGAACTGATGTTTTTTTTTCCATTAATGTTAAATAACTGGACTGCATGATATGTTGAGAAAAACATCATAATATTTTGCAGCTTGAATGGCTTAGTGGTTAAGTGCTTTGACTATGGTGTACGGGCTCCTGGATTAAAGAGTTGGGACTGACAGTTTTATTTCCATTAATGTTAAATAACTGGTGGGTGCCAGTGGGGCTGCAAGGCCAGGCCCACACCTGTGGCTGTGTGGTCCCTGGCCACTGCAGCAGCCCTTTGCCAGGCATGGCATATGAGGTCACTTTCACAGTGCCAGACCTGCTCGTATGTACATGCATGCAGGCCAATATAATTTACTCTGTGGACAAGGTCCTACCACAGGCCAGTCCTCTCCTGCAGATGTTGCTGGCTGTAGCCAAACATTATGGCATGGTTGTGTAATATGGCTTCTATGATTATATTTTTCTGAGCTGCTGAGAAAGTTGACCTTTGCTGATGTGACATTGCACCTGGGAGACATAACAAGGGAGACACATCACAGGACCTCATACATTTGTCAACCATATGTACAGAACCTGCACATCTACATTGAATACCGGTAGCCACCACTGACAACCACACCATACCCCTGTAACATAGCAGCGCTGCATCTGCTTGCATTGCACTGCTGGCCCTCAGGTGTCATATTCCCCCCAGTGCAGCCTACTTATTTCCTACTCCTGTAATCCTCATTCATATCTGTGTCAAGGGATGACATTGCATCTTCCATGTGGATGTGGTGTGGATGGTGCCATGCCTTGTTGTGTCTACAGTGTGTAATGGAGCTGGCTCCACATGCTTGAGTTCATGTAGGATATAGACAGGGATGTTATAAGGTGCCATGGATACTTACATTTGTTGCCTTTCAGTAGGCAATATGTACCTGCTCACTGGTGTGGGTGCTGTGCATATCCAGTTATAGTGCTGCTGAGCCAGGGGATGATGTTTGCACTAAACCTATTTGCAGCAGGTTGCCTACAGCTATGTTGTGGGTATATGTGGCCTGATTGGCCACCATTACAGGGTGGGCTGGTTTGTGGCCTCAGAGATTGCAGACATATATGAAGATGGCCTTGTGATTGGCCTTGGCGGATGTGTCCAATTTGTACTCATAGTTAGCCTTACAATACTCCATCTATGACCTTATATGCTTGATCAGACAAAGGCTGACTTGATGCCAGATTGGTGTGTGCTCCTGATTTGGCCTGTACGGCCAATCTAGGGACCAAGTCTGTGGTTTGTGTATTGCTGCTGTCCAGCACAAGCATTCAGCCTACCTTGAGGGGGTTGATGTCCTGTTGGGTATTGCTGAGGCCATAAAGCTATGTAGGTGCCCACATTGTAATGTGTTGTAGGCCTGGACACAGCTGCTAGTTCAACCATATGGGATGCCCTTCATGTGGGCCTTGTCCATTTACCTGGCCTGTGTGGGGGACATTATGGAGGTGTGGGGGCTACAGCTTCACAGACAGTAGGTGGAAATACCTCACAAGACAGGAAATGTGGAGACAGCCCAGTAACATGGGGAACAAAGCTCCAGAGTTTGGTACAGCTTGTATGTCATTAGCATTGTTATACACATCGGGGGTTGCCACATTGACAGGGTTTGTCTGGACATGCATTTACTGGGTGATGTGACATCTGACAGTGATATGCCTCTGACATAGCTCTCAACTGGCATGTTGTCCACAGAATGGCCAGATGTTTGCCTATTATGCTTGGTCTGTTCCTCGACCAACATCTGTTTTTGTGGGGTTAGTAGGATAATGTGAGGATTGTAGTCAGTACTTGTTGTCATCGTTGTCATCCATTGGTGTTCCACACATCATTTCCTACAGGGATGTGGTGTTACAACAACACATGTAACAGCAGCTACTGTGTCAGTTTGTAACACCATTATGTGTGATATGTCCCTCCTTCCAGCCCCTTGTCCCATACATATGCCATGTGTTGTCCAGATAACCTGCACTATGAGGTGCAGAGGTATGGCATATCATTAATTACCAACTGCACACCAGTTAGCATGACAATGACCTGGCAGACTCCTGGCCATGGTATGCAGCGGTGGCCAGGGTTATGTGCCCACACCCTGGTAATTCTGTGGAAATCTGCACATATGACAGTATGTCTGTCTAGCCATTGTGAACAGACTGCCAAGATTATGTAGCAGTGTTGTGTGTTTATGCGTTTTAGGCTGGGTAGGGAGAGTAGCAGCTGTGAGTGCCATACATCCTTTACCTATCTGACTCTGCTTGCTGCTACAGCTGCTGGTGGACAATCAGGTCCGTATGCTTGCAGGGGCTGACTGTGAAATGTCATGTAACACCTCCGGATTCCCAGTACACTGTGAATTGGGGCAGTATATGTAGGGGTAATGTGTGAGTGGCAAACGGTATGTGGTTGCTCTCACAGTATTATACTGTCATGTTCAGTTTGCTTACTGGTATGTTGCTGTTACTGTGGTGCACTTGTTTGGGGGTATGCACTTCCACACCATTGTCTGTGTTCCACTATTATTACATCCCTGTGCTGCCTGTTATAATTGCTACTGCATGTGTACAGCCCTAGAGCTGGAATGGGTAGTGTTATATCAGTCTGATTGTAGTCTGGACATTGCTCGGTAGCTCAGGTAGTTTCCCTACTGTTGTGTTATGTCCACATATTCATAGGATGTCCAGTTGTGTGGCCAATATCTTTGGTCTGGTCCCCATAACTGTTATGTATGCATGACACATCAATGGGATGATGTGGGGACTGAGATCAGTCACTAATGAGAAGCAATTGAGTCCTGGAATTGTGATATTTCAGTTGATATATGTTAGGACATACACTGTTACTACATGAACGTTCTCAGCTTATCTACCAACGTATTTTGTACATGTCCCTGTTTTCATGCCTTTGTCCCCCCACTTTGTCAGGCTTGGTCCACATTCATTGCATTAAGGGGTTATGGGCATACCACTCCACAGCCAGATTTTCCACAGAATGTCCAGATGTTTGGACCATACTTTTGTTCAGTTCCACAATTTATTTCTATTTGTCAGGTAAATCACAGTGATGATCCTAGGATTTATGTCAGTAAATACATGACATGACATTTATGTTCCGATCATCATAGCCTTCTGTGGTTGTCTGCTGAAACACACACTGTTGCTGTAACACGTCTTCACTTGTAACAATGATTTTCTAACTATGTCCATATATGTAGCCCACCCCCCCCATTTTACGGTCTTTGTACAGGCTCCTTGAACTAACAGGTTGGAAAGGATGGTTCGGAGATATAACTGCACTGCATGTTATATACATACATACACACACACACATATATATATATATATATATATATATATATATGTATACATATATATATATATTATTTTCCTTCCATTATATTTAATATATGTATATCTATCTTATGACTGTGAGATATATTAAAAAGGCAACCGAGATCTTCCCTTCCCTGTTGAAAGGAAGGCCTCCATTGCATTTTTTATGATATCTTGCTATGTTATATGAGTTCTTCAACTTGTAACACATAGCGAGATATGTTTGTAAATACAACAGAGGTCTTCATTTACCCATTGCTACCTCTGCAGACTGGAAATACAAACAGGTGATATACAAATGGAAATGGTCCGAGCATCCGGACCTTTTTCCATTTGCATACTCTCGTATTTACAATGGGCACTCTGTTTAGGCTGGCCAATTAGCATACTCATTTTTTGTATGTTACTGGCCAGTCATTGTATAATGTAACATAAATATTTACATACACATTTATACTTTTACATTTACCTTCCATGACATCTCCCTATGTGCTTTCATTACATTATATTTTTGTGTGACTATACTGTATGGGGCACGTATGTTTATATGGGGGGTTTCACATCTTTTCTACACTGACATCTCACTTTTGGGACTGCTACTCTACCCAGGTTAACAAAAATAATTGGTACATAATTTACATTTAATAAAATAGGTTTAACACTACTTTCACATGATATAATAAATTGCCTATCTTGGGACTCAACTCCTGAACACGTGCATGCAAAGCTGCAACTCTAACCACTACACTATTATGGCTTGGACATTTGACTTATCCATTTTCATTTAACTCCTATGGGATGTTTAAGCTGTAATGTACACACCCACTTAACTACACTTAAACATCCCTTAGGGCATTATAAACAAGGATATATTATTATTATTTCCTGTAGGTTATGGGGTGTGTATTTTAGTGTTGTGACAACTACTTGGGACTGTGTTTGTGACATACTGCAATGATTGGGCTTTCAAGATTATTTATGGCCTTTATGTATTTTGTGGGGCTAGGGTTGTGCTTGTGTACACTTGGGGGATTTATCCCTTGTTATGTGTGCATTTCCACACATTTCCTGCTTCTGCAGACTGCAGAAGTGTCATACAGCGCTTTGGCAATACAGGGGGTGTGTCACAGAGGCTGTGACACACCTCCTGTATTGCTTTCAAGTGATGTTTTTGTTTCAGTGTCCGTGGACACTGAAATGCTCTATTTTGCATTTCAGTGTCAGCAGACACTGAAATACTGGCATAATATTAGAGCTAAACTCTAATATTATGCCAGTACAGCTTCGGAAGTGCCGTATAGCACTTTCTGAGTGCAGGGGGTGTATTTAGTGTCCATGCACTGCACGGACATGCACAATGCACTCACACATGGATTGTGTCTGTGTAGAGAGTTCAGCAGCGCACCCTCATGAACATGCAAGGTGCACTGCTGCTCTACATGGACATGAACCTCTCCGTGCAAGAATAAGCTTATTCTTGCACGGAGATTCATGAATCCTAGGGTACCTTTTTTCTTTAAACATTTTTGTACCTATTGTACTCTACTATTCATAACATTTTCCAGAGTTAGTTCTATTTCTCCTTTTACGTTTTTTTATTTCTCTCATTACACTACCATCTTCCTATACTAATCTGCTTAAGTAACTTGATAATTCTATTATTTTTCATTTTAAAAAATATATATTTACTTATATAACAATTCTTGTATTTCTTCTTGATTTTTTCATATAATTATTTTTCTTTGTCAAAGTACTTTCCTTTACTATGTTCTAAATCTTCCAATGCATCATATGTTCTTTTATATTTTTATTTCTCAAATTTTCTCACATCATATTGTCACTATAGAGAACATTTTTTTATATTTTTCCTTAAATATTATCCGTCATTCAGACCAATTTTTATAAAGTGTTCTCATAGTAATATATCTTTCCATAACTGTATTATTAATCTCTTGCCTTCTTTATTCCTTTTTTATTCCATGCTTTCTCATTTATCCTTTTTATTCCTTTTTCTATCTGTATGTATTCCTTGTTTTCCTTTATCTCTAGCCATATTGCAAGATGATCAGAAAATCCTGTTTGAAATACCTCCTATTCTCCTATAACTAAACTTTCTGATACTATAAAATAATCTGTTTCAGTTCTATACATACCCCTTTTGTAAGTCCATGAATTTTTGCCTCAGAGTTTGAATTTACCACATCTTATAACTTCTAACATTTTCCTATGTTATTTCCTTTCTTTTCACACTTACCTCGTCCATCACAATTAAATCCTCCTGTTATTAAAATATTCATTCATGTTTATCACTACATAGCTTGAAATCTGAATAAATTAGCTTTTAACAATTAGTATAAGCGTATACTATTATAATTCTATACGCTTGTTCTTTTCATTTTAAATCTGCAATGGTTAATCTTCCCATTTTTGCTAAAGTTACATCTAATATATTTACTGTATTTATATAGAATATGGCTATTCTATAATAGCTGTCTTTTACCAAACTCCATTTTATCTTTCTTCTCCATAGTTTATATGTTTGTATTCTTTATTCAATTGCTAAAAATTGTGTGTCTTCTAATATAACTACATCTACATTACATGTATTGCAACACTCCAAAATTCCTACTCTTCTATTCACATTTACAGAAAGAACTCTAAAAATGTTATTTTCCCCTTTCCTTAGACTCATGATTTAAGAACTTCATAGCTAATTACTAGGCTGGCTGCCTTAATGAGCCATTCTAAGCCTAGCCAAGTTCCCTCTCAAAGGTGAGACTCTAGCACTGTACCTTGTGTGTGTGTAACATACTATGACTATTATAGCAGCCCTCAACCATTAGCTGTATATATTCTCATTCATTTCCTTTCTTTTTTCTTTTGTACTTTCCATTTAAATTTTCTTTTTTCTGTCTTTTACCATTTTACCAATATAATTCTTTTTTCTTTTGCTATCTCCCAGTTCATGTCTTCTTCATTGCGTATTTCAGAGCCTTCTTCTATGTCCAATTTATTGTTTCTCTCATCTAATGTTTCTTCTATTTCTACTGCTTGGTATATGTATACTTTCTCTTTCTATTTTTAACAAAATATTACCATCACATCCTCCATAAACCCATTTCATCATAAACTTTTGTACGTCTTTACATAATGTTTTTAAATGTCCTTTCAAAGTCTCTCTTTCCACCTCTGTTCAAAATTGTACATTAATTTTCTTTTTTTTTTTGTTTCCCTGTTAGATGCTTTTATCACATAAAGATTCCACAAATTACAATCTTTCTTTTTTCATATTTTCCAAGAAAAATTTCCATTGAAAAAACAGCGTTAAATTTAATATCATAAAATGTCTTTGTTAATGCGAATATATGCTTTTACACCATGTGCTTTTATACCCAGCGGAGTTATTAAATTGTCCCATACTTCACACCTGTCTATTTTGTTGTCTTCTTTACTTTGAATCCTTGCCATGTAGTTCCATTTTCCATTTTCTTCTGCCTGTTTCTTTTCTGTTACTCCCCTTTTGCCTTATTTTACTTTCTTTGTATATAATTTCTTTTCTATCTCAGCACTATTCCTCAGGATTGTCAGTGCATCCTCCTTTTGTATTTTCTCCATAATGTCCCCCCAGGAAATGTCTCATTCATTTTCTGGCTCACCATGCATCATCATTTCTTTAAATAAATCATCCTACAACCCTCCTGACTGCAGAGCTGTAATTATACATTCATCATTTGCCAACTCAACTTCATCAAACAGATTTCTTTGAAATATCATGCATTCTGTGGTCTTAATATTGGCTTTCTCCTCCATTTCTCTTACCACTCCATTATCTCCTCTCTCTGTCTCCCTGTTTCTCATGGCCATCTCTGCACCTGGAATCGAAACAGGAAGCGTTCATGCAAATGAGTCCCACTCACAACAACAACTAGTAAGGGAAGTTCTGCAGTGCTGTGGCCAAATTTCCCCAAGTAGTATAAATACTACCTCAGGTCTCTCCTGAAAGGAGGCTACTAGCCTAGTTTGACTAACCCAGTTAACAAAGGATAAAATAAAATAACATAAAAAGTATTTTATCTTTCGCAATAACTTACACATTCACATCCATGGATGCTCTTGACATATTTTGCTGTACTCCTTCCAACTTATTCATACTAGTTTTCGTATAAGGTTTCCATATTATTATTATATATTCTGGTTTGGATCTAATATAACTTACAAACAGTGATTTCATCAGTTTTGGTTTTATAGACTTTATATATTTTTTTCATGCAGCCTATAGTTTTATAAATGTCATTAACCAATTGTTTGATATGATCAGAAAAATACAAAACTGAATCCTACTCAGGTCCTTAATGAATTCACAACCACTGTGTGCGCTATATTAAGTATTCACCATTCAGTTTATTCTCCAAAATCTCATCTACTTAGTTTTTAATGTACATATCAGCATATTACTCTTTTATGCTCAAATTTTTTTTTTTTTTTTTTTTTTTTTTGCAGACATGCCTTATCTGTAACAGATGTGATTAGTTTACCCATTTCCAAGTACCTGCATATAGACTATAGAACACCTAGGTGAAAAAGATAGATTTAAAAGATATGACTTAAACAAGTATAAGCCTAGGACAAGAACCCTGCAGGACACCCTGACTATAACATAGAATTTCACTTGTCCAACTGTTATATAATATTTGCCATGTTCTCTGTGTAAGATATGCTGCTATCCATCTTATCAAGATTACATTAATACCCAGTTAATCTAATACATTGATTAGTGTTTTGAGTATGACCCTATGAAAGGCTAAACTTAAGTCTATGCAAATTACATCACTGTACAATTTTTCATTTATAGGATTCAGGGAAATTGAAACACTGTTTTTCTTACTGAATGTTTATGCAGGTGACCAGTATGTTTTTGGTTTCTAAAAATAACCACTTACCACAAGGGAGAGAAATGCACCTCAAGAGAGCAATAATAAAGTTTCAGATGAGTGGTAAACAGGTTACTAACAGAGGTGTAAAAGAAGAAACTGATGCAACCAGTGTCAGAAAGGACATTATACATGTAGACGCTGAGAAGACAGCTGAGGTAATAAGGGAGTTCCAAGATGGCACCTCAGAAAATCCCACCCTGTCAGATTTAGTTGATGGTGTGGAATCATGTGCAGATAAAGGCTGGATAACAGTGGCTACATAATTTCAGAGTGAATATGCATGATGATACTTATTGTGGAATAAAATGCATCATCAGCCAGGTGGGTAGTCTTAGAGCAGCCTATAGTGTGCCTGTAAATTTAAGGAAGACTGATGTGATGCTGTGGTCAGCATGGGGGTTACTGAAAGTGACAATGTCATATTCAGTCAGTTTGCTTGTTAGCTAGAGCACTATCATTACTACGAGTGTTGTGGAATGAAGAATGGACAGAGAAGGGGAAAGAGAAGTTGGTGTCACATGACTTCCCTTGTACACAGAGAAGCTGAGGCTCAGTTGACTGAAAGTTGGGTACATAAGGTGTGAGCATGTATGGAAGGGGCAGTGAGTTGTGATACCTAGTGAAGAAAAGAACAGCGGAAAGTCATGACTGTACAATAAAATACAATACAATATTATGTTGAGTAAGCGCAGTGAGGGGTTTACAGCTCATTGTTACCAGTGATTACATTTTTAATCACCAGATGTTTTTCTTGTTTCATGTTTAAACGGAGTTAGTGCTTGACTAACTTTGGCATTATTATTCTAATGTTTCTATCCACTGGTTCTTTTTTAATCTAATATGCTATTCATCACTTGCTTTTTTTTTTTTTTTTTTTTTTGGTACAGCCAGTCCAAAAGCACTCCCAAAGATACTCATCCTTTCTAACATTGGAAGTTATTAATAGTGTCTCCCAAATCTTCTGTAGCATAAGATGCATGCAGTTAAGGTTTTGAGCCTTTCTTTATAAGGTAATGCTCCTTATTTTTGTCTTTATCATATTTATTGTTTTTACAGTTATTCAAAACAGATTACATTTTTAGTTTGCAGTTTGCATCTATCATTTTTTTCTAATTGCCTATAAATATATAATATTCTGACCTTTTTTATTTGTCTCCATCTTTCCCTTCAATCCTGTACCTCTTGCACTTCTACACCACTGCTACTTTCTCATCTGATAAAGTATTCCCCACTTTTAATTAATGGCACGAGTCACCAATACATCAACCAGTCTTCCTTACTCAGTCCATATCCTTTCTGGACTTCAGTGAATTAACACCAGTAAATGGTGCTCTCATTTTGTTAAGTCAGCAACTCTTCAGATATCTAAATCATTCCACCACCTTACTCCTCTTTCCGGATTATCTGGCATAGCATTCCACAAATCCATTAAAGTTCTGTCCTCCAGCCTATCTAGTTAGAGCTCACTATTCATATATTATTGCACCATCCTATCTGTGTCACCTTCTATCCTGGCCATCATTCTATAACCACTGCCTTTACAGTCATTTTTCTAAAGTGCCAAATCAAAGTCTGTAAATTCTAACCCTTGGAATCCTTGAGCAAGATTTAAAGTGGTAATATATCTCCTGAAATCTAGAGTGACCCCCCCCCCCCATTTTTCTGTCAGTACAAAACCTGTCTTTATGGATATTTCCCCATTTACCTTTCCAAATAAGTTTGTCACATATCATTTGAATTTCTTCCATAATTTTATCCTGGACCCTAATCTGTACATACCGTTATAGATACATTAAATGTGGCAGAACTATGGTCTGCACTATTTCTAATCATCCCCAGTAATTTAAAGCAACCTACCTATGAATGCAGCATGCTTCCTATTCTACTCCTCAAATCAATCCAATTCTCTTCCCTTATCCTTGCTACCGAACTGCAAACCTGAATCCTATGCATTTTTCCCACCTTCCATAATTGGCAGCCCCACATTACCCTCTATCACTAATCGTGATAACTGCTAATTAGATGGAGCTTCAACTCTGACTCCTCTTCAAAAGGTCTGAAGAGCAGTAATATCCCTGGTAACTGCCTTTCTACATCCACCAGAATCCACATACATTCATCATCAAAGAGATAAATATCATTCTTCCTTCTGCAGCTATCCTGAATCTGCCAAGTCTGTCTTACTTTTTACAGCAGGCTTTCTATAACCATTGAAAAAAATCCAGGGGATAGGGGGTACCCTTGGTGAGTATGCCCTTTCCAGTTTCACTTTATCCAGTAACCCATGATTTACAAATTATTTCACCCATTAGGCCCTATATTAAGCTTCTGAACCCTGTAATCATATGACCTTTCTTATGACTGTTTTCAATGCACTTTCCATATATTCCAAGGTCATACAGTCAAAGGCCATTTATATCTCCATAAGAACTATTCCAGCACTGCCATTCTCTTTCTTTTCTATCCAATCCACAAGATTCAACAACACCCTTCTCCAGTGAGCCATTGATATCCTACCCCCCCCAAAAAAAATTACCTGATATTCACGTTATTTGATCATTTCTGAAGTAGCCTTATCTAGATGGGTTATATATTCTGCTAAGGATATAACAGATGTCCAGTTTCCAAAGCTTAAGAACAACTTTCACACAAACAGACTGTTAAGCTGAACAAGCAGAGCTAAATAAAAAGAAAAGTGTGGGCTGCAAGCTCTTCAGAGCTTTCCTGCCACAGATAAACTTTCCTCTTGTGGGCTTTCAAGGATTGAGAGTCTGCTATTGGTTTTCTGGACAGATAAATTCCCTTTGTGGAAATAAAAACTTCCACTCCTAAATAGTATGACAAAACTGAACTTTTTCTGTAAAACTATTAATTTTAACCTAGGAAAATTGTTTTCATGGACTATCACGTGACTTTCAGTTACTTAGTACAATAACCACGACTTCTTATTTTTTTGTGGAAAAAGTTGTTAAAACTAATTTAAACTAAGTTTTTCCTGACTAAAACTTGTGTTAAATTAAATTACTTTTAGTGGCTGGGGTAAGTGTTTTAAGTGTGTGTTACTGTGTTTGTGGAGGAAAATTTACTTTTTTAATACATAACTGTTACACTGACTACTGCTGCCTTTCTTCTCCAGGGTTCAGGCATAAGTTTGGGTTTCACCATAGGTTCATAGGCAAGTACTAGGCTAGCTGCCCTTGCAGGCCGTTTTAAGCCTAGCTAGTTTTTCTTTTTGTGCTTGAAATAACATAATGCATTTGGTTATAGATTGGCATTACCCATCCCATAGTCAATAATTAAACATTATGCCTAATAAGAATAACTGGGATCATACCATAAATAATTTGAGGGGACCCATGCATGGGATAAAATATTTAAGATCTACCTTTATCCATTGGTAGCACACAGGGCAGTCCTGGAGTAAATTTTCTGTTTCCCATTTATAGATCTAAGCTGTACTTGAAAATGGCCAGTGATGAACTCTGTTTTATATAGATGGGAAGTCTGTTCCATGCAGCAGTATCCCGCACAAAAATATAACTGTCCCTCCAAACCATTCTGTTGATATTTCAGAGGTTTAAATCCCTAAACCGAGTATTTCTGATGCCATTGGACTTGCTGATGTGTATTAAATCCATCAATAATGGGTTGGAGGATGCCTTGTATGCCAGACGCAGGTCAATTCTTAGCAGTCTGTAGGGTGCTGAGTATAGACCACAAAGTAAAATACTTGTTTCTCAGTTCTCCTTTCTTATTATCACAAAAAATTCCAAACAGCCTTTGCCCTTCAGCAGGCTGCAAATTTACCTCTTTTACAGAAGGGTAACTCTGCTGTGGACATTTATGATTCCTCAGGCCATTCACTTTTTTTCCTTGGCTCCATCTGGTGTATTACCTATAGCCATCATGGACCATGGATTAGACATATCTTCTGCACGGTGTTGGAGTGTCCTTGGTGGGCAAGGGAGGACCACTCATTTAATCTCAGAGGAAGGAGCAGGTAATGCCTTTTTGCCTAGCTGCCCCCAAGGTTGATATGCTCTAAGGAGTTGGCCTGTTTCTATAGAAATTCCTGTTAAAAAGAAGCAGAAAGTAAAACATTTATAATTTCCTTTCTCTTGTTACTTTGGATGGGGGTGATTTACTGAGCTTAGTTCATGGTTTAGTTCAGGCTTTTGACCTTTTTGGCAGTGATCAAATGATGAATGTAGTACTGTTATGTAAGTGCACTTACCATAAGTAGATGGTTGAATGATAACTGCTACAGTGGGCACTCCTTCCCCCCATCTTCATTATTTTTGTATGCTTTTTGCTGGCAGAGTGAAAACTTTTATTTTTAGTTTCATAGCATTAATGTTTTCAATGCTCTGGCCTCCCTCTCAGTTAACAGGAAAGCTCTGAATAGCTTGGTACCCAGACTGCTCTTTTTTCTTCATGTCTGTACTGCTTAATGGTTTGGGCACATGGAAGGTATCATTAAACTTTGGTAAATGCCCATCTGTTATATCCTTTTCAGGATATAACCTATATACAGTAGCTAAGGCTACTGCAGCAGTGATCATTTGAATGTCTACTGTTAAGGTAAGTTTACTTACATAATTATACTTTCTCTCCTTATCAACTTTGTAGTAACCTCTTCTAGCTTTGCTTAGAGAATTTGAGCAAAGTTGTTCACATCTTCATTGGATAACAAGATCATCCTGTAATTCCTTATAACTGTCCCTTTTTGTTTAAATAAAAGTGTGATAATAGCTTCCTCCATTGATGCTGCAAATTTACCTGATTCTAATATTTTGTTCAGTACTTTGACTAAAATATCCCCATGTTGAAAACCCTCCCTGTTATTGAAATCAATAGGGTATATGTATAGGCCACTTGCTTTCCCTCCCTTCAGATATATGATTGCATCAATAACTTCACCCTTTCCTATTTATTTTCTCCTCTCCATCGTATTTAAGTTTATTAACATCAAAAGAAAACAAATATTTTTTTAGTCTGCACCCTTTAGATATAATTCCTCATAATATTCTGCTAAAATCTGATCACTTTCCTGACTACCTCTTGCTCACTTATCTGAATGTTTTCCTTTGATCTTTAATCTTCCACACGAACATCCTCCATTTCATTTCTCGATTTACCCACCATCTGGCAACCATTCTGAGCATTCTGCTTCGATTTTCAATTCTTCCAACTCCCTTAATTTCTATTGCATTTGTATCACTAGTAGTTCACTCCCCACTACACTATTTCAACCCCCCCAACCTCTTGCTGACATTGATTTTATCTTCCTTATCTCCTTTATCCTTTGACTTTTCTCTCTGTCTATCTTTGCCATAATCCTACCTATTCAAGCCACTTTTAGCCTGTGCCATTCTCTTAGTCCAATATCCTTCCCATCTTCTATGTTAAATCATAATCATCATCTCCTGTGCCCACCTGATATCTCTTGCCTCCTGCCAATATCCCAGTTTCCACCTTTACCCTGAAGGGGTCTGTACCTTCACTTACCATTCCATCTTAACTGTAGCATGATCCAAAATATTCCTTTTGTACAGATGTTATATCAGCCACCCCAACCCAGGTCTCACTGTCTGTGAATCGTATGTTCAGCCTACAGCCCTGTCTTTTGAAATCTTTCTGCTTACACCCAAAATCTCTTATTGTTACATTCCTTCCATCACCACTTTATGACTATTTTTTTGAAATTCGTTTACCCGATATAGTCTGCCCTTCTCAGAATTACATACTTTGTTGAAGTCCCTACCTACTAATACCTTATTTCTTTCCTCCCTAATTTTTCCCATTTGCACAAACCACTCCAGTAACACTTCTGGTTTGTCTATAATTCCACAGAAATAACTTGGAATGATTCCTGGATTCTACCTTATACAAGAATCAGTCACCTTTTTGGTCAGATTCACTATTTTTATTTTCCTTCCTAGGATTTCACAGATCTTTTCTAATTCTTAAAATGGTGATAATGACAGTGATGATTATCACCCTGCCCATGATTAAGTAAATAATGTTGTAACACAACTTACATCATCTTTTCCATGATCTTGACTACCATTGCTCAGAAACTTTCCCTTTGTAAAGTAGTTTAACAAATATTGCCTTCCTGTAACACTGCTAATTTTAGACTGATATTTCAAAAGTTGTTAACAGAAGACAGCACATTACTATTTGTTGAATTGCCAAAAGCAAAAAGCCACCAACCAGATTAGATATAAATTTATTATAAACAACGAACTTTAGACGTACAAACTTTAAAAAGTAACGATCAAACTGCTTCAGACATACAAACTTTAAAAATAATGATCAAGATATCGCTTTTGTTTAAAAAGTTTTAAACTTCATCAGACAGTCAGTTTAATTGCATCACTTCCTTTTATAACTTTCTTTTTTTCAAAAAATCCCGCTCACATGACTCATGCAATACGCGCATGCCTTGTTTGTTTGTTTGTGTCTTTCGGCTTTTCCGGGTTAGGGGTCACCACAGCGGAACTCCGGTCTGCTAATGATTGGCAATAGAGTTTTACGTGCTGGCTTGCCGGGCCTAACGCACAACCTTCAATGAAGGAACGCCTATTCATGCATGTCGCCACACAGAAGACGCTCTAACTGAGAATCGAATGGGCAACGTCTAACTGTGAGGCGACAATGCTACCGCAGCACCACCATGCGCATGCCTATTGATACTAAAATGCCTGTTGGAAAATATTTTAACTTTCCTTAATGATCATGTGGTTGCAAATTCATATCTTGCGCGAATACCAGAATTTATACTTATACAAGAATTTACTAATATATGGAACAACTGATTACAAACTTATGGAATTAAAAGGTCTTAGATTAATGTACTAGCTATAATATTAAATATTATAAAATATTATAAAATATTTTCTGTAGTTAATTTTTATTAAAATTTCAACATTATTAACTGAAAATATTATAATATAACCTTTCAACTTAACTTAAATAAAATTTAAAATTAGTTAAAAATAATCTTAATAAAATTAGCTTAAGAATGGTATCAGCCTATCTGAGAATATAAAGATCAATTAAAATAAACAAACATATATATGTGTATATTAACAACATTATTAAATTACTTAATAAATTATATATTAGTAAAAATTAAACAATAAATATTAATATTAAAAAGTATTATTCTTTATTTATTATTATTATTATTATTATTATTATTATGTACATTAAAAACATTTTCATAATTTCCATTTATATTCATGCACATCTAAAAAACTCCATCTTATTAAATAAATATATATTAATCAATATTAATAAAAAATTTTTTTTACAAAAGTTATAAAATTTTTTTTATAAAAAATCAGTTTATGTCCAATATCTTTTATTATTTAAAATTAAATATCAAATATATAAATTGATTCTTAAATGAGTTTATTTTTAAATATATAAATTATGGAAAAAGATGTTCACAATTAATACTCAAAATACATTATTTAATCCTTAATTTTCTTTCTATTTAATGTCATCAATTTTAATATTGGTGTTATTGTACTTCTTTCATTTATACCTGGCCATGTATCTGCTTGTAATTTAATTTGCCATTGTAATTCTTTTTGTTCAAGTATTAAACCCCAGGGTGTTCTATCTTTTATCTCTACATGGTCTATAACTGTAAAATAAAACTGATGGCTATTATACTCGTTAATGTGTTTTGCTAAAGCGTTATTCGCTTTATTTTTCTTAATAGCGTATTCGTGTTCGTAAATTCTTTGAGACAAAGCTCTCTCTGTCTTACCTACATAAAATAATGAACACGAATCACACATAGCTAAATAAACTACAGCTTTTGATCTATAGTTATATATATATATTTTTTTTAATATTTTTTTATTTCTTAAGTGAAAAAATTGTCCTACTTTAATTTTATGGCACCAGTTACAAGTACCACACTTTTTCATTCCATTTATTGCTTTATTATTTTTTGTATTTTGAGTATTTGATTTTAGTAACTCTTTAAAACTTTTCCCTTTTCTATACACTGTTTTAGGGGAATTGTCAATATATTTCTTACATTGAGAATCATTCATTAATATTGCCCAATTATTCTTAAATATTTCCCTTAATATTTGATGTTCCTGCGAAAAAGTAATGATTAATGCTTTTGTAAATTGATTTTCATTTTCATCTTGGAATCTTAAATTACTATTAGCTATAGAATTTATTATAGTTTCCTCCTTAAAAATACCTGTCATATTTTGGTCTCCATTACTTATGGTATTAATATTAATATTTCGCCCATGTAAAATTGGCACAAAGTGACCATTTAATCTTTTTTGTGTTACTTCTGTAATTAACTTATCTATTAACACTGATGGGTAATTTTTATTAATAAACATACTTCGTAAGAAATTACATTCTATTTGAAATTCCCCAAAGTTAGTAATCATTCGGGCAGCTCTTACCAACTGACCTTTTATAACTGATTTTTTCTGGTGTTCTGGATGTGCACTACTATAATGGAGGAAACTATTAGAAGATGATTCTTTTCTGTTTTCAGTTTTAGACTGATATTTATAGGAGTTGTTAACAGAAGACAGCACATTACTATTTGCAATTTATTTAAGTCCACATTTAAATTTAAGATATCAAGTAATCTATGTTACGTCAACCTTGTATTATAAGCTGGTACAGTACATTTTACCAACAGCTGTTGATTTTTTTAAATATTTATAGAATGTTTTCTTGTTATCTTTATATGTATATGTATGTATATATCTATATATATATATATATATATATATATACACACACACACACACCCACACATATATATATATATATATATATATATATATATATATATATATATATATACAGGTTTACCGACATAATGTTGAATGCTAAATGGTTGAACTGAATTGGTTGAACACACTATATTCAATGACCAAGATGTTGAAATAAAATTAGTCTAAACACACAATGGCGAAATTATCAAATTTGCCAATTTCTGCACTGTAGTGCGATCTCGGAATTGACATATTTAAATAGGAGGGGTATGGAGGGCACAGCTATTTCTAAGAAAAATAAGGTAAATGCCAAATTTCATGGAATTTGGCATTTTAGGCATTTTAGGCTAGAGCAGTCATTCTAATTTTATTGAGTGCTTTGCACACTCTTAATTTTATTCACATGCACACTAGAAAATTATAATGAAATCACAGTAGTGACTGGAAATTACACTTAAAAATCATAGGATTGATTCCCTGATTTCACCCCATAAAATCGTAATTTTGTTTTCTGAGAACCATAAATCAAGGTCCTGAGATGATTTGTTGTTTTATTCTATTTTTCTTATTCCCTTCACCTTTCTTTCATTAATTGCTGTGATAATATCGCTGAGCTCTTGTTTTGATAGAGAACCACTGTATAGAATGAGTTTTACAGTTTATCAATAAAAAGGTGCCTGGAGATGGATAATAAAGCTGCCTACCACTGGGTGGTGATGGCTAAGGAGATGTCATGAATGCTGGTAGTGAGATGAAGCTGGTGCCTTGGTTAACTGTAGGCTCTCATGGAAACAGACAGCATTTTTATCATACATAATAAAATTGGGATCACATCATTATTATTTGTACAAAGTAAATTAAAAATTTCCCCAAATGTTTACCATTATATCTGGTAACAAAGATGATGATTTGAAAGAATATATAGTATTATATAGATATAATATCTGTATAAATTCCTAGCTGCAATTAGCTTAGCACAACCTTCAGGCTTGCATGAGGAATAAGCACAGTCCTCTCCTAAATGTAGTCTTTGGGAATGATGATTAATATATACCCAGAGCAGAAAGAAGGAGTTGCTGGAACTTAGCTTGGAGTATGGTCATGGTTTGGATGTTGCATTGTAAAACACTGCATTAAAGCATACTTCTCAACTGTTTTTGATTTTACAAAATGTCTCTGATTCTTTTCCTTATAGTTTTACTCTGTCATAAACCTGATAATTTTTTGGTAAGTCATTGAGGATTACAGTCAGTCAATAATGCCAGACGTTAGAGTTTCTTATTTCTTATTGTTCAAGAAATGCACATTGATACAAAACCTGTGTTCTATTAACATTTTAAGTGAATTTGAGTAATATTTAAAAACTGTTCCTGATTTTTGAGCTTTTGTTGCACAATGAGCAAAGGAAGTGTGAGCTATTATATGAAATATAAAAAAAGTCACTGTTGATAGTTGAGACCTAATTAGGAGGTATGGGCCCATTAGTATAGTATGAGATTGATGGCAGAGAAATATCCTTCACAACTCTATCTGTGGGTACATTTTTGCTGTATAAAGTAAGTACATAGATGAACCAAGGAGACACAAAATGAATAATAAAATAGCAACTCACCTCATCCAAGAATAAAACAGTACCATTTTTGTTGGAGGTCTGACTTTTGTAAAGATTTCCTTTGGTCAGCTGATCAAGACTGTGGAAGGCTAAGTAATTTGTGGCAGGGCTGGAAAATAGGCAAGCCTTATTAAAACTGAATTCAATTGCATTCTTTATGAAATGCAGCTTTCTTTGTACTTTTGATCTTGTACTAAAGGTCTTCCCTCCCTCTGCTCATAAATGCACAACTGTTTTTACCTTGGGAATAGGTTCATAGGTGAATACTAAGCTAACGACCACTAGAGCCTTTATAAGCCTAGCCATGCAACCCAAATGTGTGCCACAAGATTATATCATCTCAGATGGAACTCAAACCCACAATATGTCTTCTGACTTATAGATTTACTTACCTTGTCAGTCTGAGATAGCTAACCTGAAGGCTGAGGAAGATGTGTGGCACATATGTCATTTGACATGCCAGTGACTGGGCACTTCCAGGAGCAAGATCATGACAGGTGGCCATGAATCCACCCAGCTTCCATGATGTTGAGAACTGTTTCTCAAATGGTGAGCCCAGCTTCCCTGGGGAAGATGCCCAAGCAAGTAGGAAAATACGATGTACTTATAATGGCAGTCTCAATAATGTTTTATGTGGGATTAGGATAAAAACAGAAATATAATGGTTATTCAATATGTGTATTTGAGTGCAACAATGTACTAAGCTAAATGTTGGCTAGTTTAAGTATAAGTCTGTATTTTGAGCAAGAAGGTGGTCAGCTTATGCACAGTTCAGCTGTACCTTTTTTTCTTTTTGGGAGACCACTAGTATTTTTCTTTTATTTAGGAGCAGGTCAAAGATTGTTCTGTAGTTTGCAGGAGGTTCAGTTGGATGGAATCTGTGGATGCTTATTGTGTAAGACAGTAGCAGTGTTCATAATTCTCCCACACTTATTGTTTTTGAACACTGTGTATGAGAGACTGAATTATCACATTTAACAAAGGATCTCTTCCAAATACCAAGTGCCCACTAGGAAAAGAGAAAAGTCAAGAGGTATGTGGTCCTCCATTTCCTAGATCCCTTCCCAAAATTCTTGACCAATCATGCAGACAAAAATTCTACAGTGGAGGGGGCATGCCCAAGATGTGCACTGACTAGCAACAGTTTTCTCTAGCTCAGCCACTTTAAACATTTCTGACAGGATTTAATATTCCTAAAGAATCTTAATTGAATTATCTATTTAAAATTTGGTTCCTCTAAGTATAATCTGGGATTGTGTAAAAAATTATATACATTTATTGGATATTTCCTGTCAAACAACTTCCTGACAACTTTCTGTCATCATCCTGACTAAAAGATGAGTTATTCTAAGTCTAATTCTCTGGACTCTTCATTCAAGAAAAAACTTCATTCTCTATTAACAAATATACAGGAACTGTCTCTGAAGTTAGACAAAATGGACACAAAAATAGATGACTTCAAAGAGAAATGTTCAAAGAAGATGGAGCTGATACATGAAGACTTACAGCTACAGAAATCTCAGATTTCAGTTATTGAGCAATCCTTGAGTGACATAGATGGATAGCTTCAAGAAGGGAAGAATAAAATAGAATTTTTAACTAAAACAAAATACTTTTCTTCAGAAACAGCTGGATGACTCGGAAAATAGGTCACAGAGGAATAATGTATGGATTTTTGGTCTTCTGGATAATATTGAGGAGAACAATGTGGTGAGTTTTTAACTTCTTGGTTGCCCTCTGTATTAGATCTTCCAGAAGCTGTTTTATATGGAATTGAAAGGGCACACAGATCACTAGCCTCATCCACAAACAGTCTTTCACTTAGTCCAGTAATTGTGAGATTTCTGTCTACTCAAGACAAAAAGCTAATGCTGAAATCTGCTTGGGCTAAATCACCTATCAGAATAAAAGACAATATTGTTTGTTTTGATAATAATTTCTCAACTTCTGTTACTTCTAAAAACAATTTTCCAGCCCTTGATCAAAGAACTTAAAAAGAATCAAATCAAGGTACACCTTTTATTTCCTGCTACATTGAAAATATTTCTCCATGATGGTCCTAAAATCATTGAGTTGATCTTGAATCTGCTGCGACATTTATAAGATCAAACAAAATATTAGATCAAATAGAAGACATGGACTGGTCAAATATTTCACTGAAAAGAGTTGCAGAAAATAACAACTGGAAAACAACTGACAAAAAAAAAACAGACTGAAAGATTAATGATTTTTTTCAGTTAACCTGTTGCTTTTTTTCTCTCTCTCTTCTTTCTCTTTTAACTCCCCTAAATTGTTAAAAGTCACATTTAATTATTCAGAAATTATTATACATATTTGATATCTTTATTCCATACTTGGAGAAAAGTGGAAAAGAAAAGTATTTTGGGCAATGTTAAATGGGAACTCAGGACTCATTGAGTGCATGAAGTTTTCACATGTTAAGGTAACTTATTTATTAATACATTTCAGTTCATCCTGCTTGATATTTAGATATGTTTTTTTTTTTGGTTTGTTTGGTTTGCTATATAATTGCCTGAAATGTGTTATTTTTAGTAAGTAGTAGCTGTTGAATACAGTTGCATCATTTTAATGTTTCACCTTTGAAGCGAAAGTCATGAGTCATATTCCTTTTTTGTGGCATCTTTAACATCTCTTAGAACAATCCCCACTAGAATGC